>NC_088239.1:37157860-37457860 GCF_036934945.1 Oncorhynchus masou masou | reverse complement strand
CAGTTCATTCTTTTCCATATACTCCCACATTTTTCTACTCACAATACCCTCCAATATCTTACTGAGTGTAGGGAGTAGACTAATTGGTCTACTATTGGCAGGAGTAATGGGTTCTTTGCAGTCTTTCGGAACAGGACACAGTTTCGCATGCTTCCATACATTTGCAAACAACCCCTTTTCCAGTGACCAATTAAATATGTATCTCAGTGGAACTGCAATCTGGGGAGCAGCACAGCGAAGCAAAAACATTGTCCATAAGACCATAACCTGGAGATTTACCATCAGGTAATGACTTCAATAGGTTTAACACCTCCTCCACTGACATGGGGTGGCAGCGTAGCCTAGTGGTTAGAGCGTTGGACTAGTAACCGGAAGGTAGCAAGTTCAAACCCCTGAGCTGACAAGGTACAAATCTCTCGTTTTGCTCCTGAACAGGCACTGTTCCTAGGCTGTCATTGAAAATAAGAATTTGTTCTTAATTGACTTGCCTAGTTAAATAAAGTTAAAATAAAAAACACTGCTTGTAGACTAAAAGAGCAGATTGTCATGATCATCCATTGGACAATAGCTTGTATAGCTTATCAACTGGTTTTGTTATTATTCTCCCGTCAACCTCCACACTAGATGGGCATGATGAGATAGATGTACCAAGTAAGCCCTCAGAGCAAGCGCAGACCAGCTGGCTGGTGTGTTTACGGACATAATCAATCCCTATACCAGTCTGCTGTTCCCACATGCTTCAAGAGGGCCACCATTGTTCCTGTTCCCAAGAAAGCTAAGGTAACTGAGCTAAACGACTACCGCCCCGTAGCACTCACTTCCGTCATCATGAAGTGCTTTGAGAGACTAGTCAAGGACCATATCACGTCCACCCTACCTGACACCCTAGACCCACTCCAATCTGCTTACCGCCCAAATAGGTCCACAGACGATGCAATCTCAACCACACTGCACACTGCCCTAACCCATCTGGACAAGAGGAATACCTATGTGAGAATGCTCTTCATCGACTACAGCTCGGCATTTAACACCATAGTACCCTCCAAGCTCGTCATCAAGCTCGAGACCCTGGGTCTCGACCCCGCCCTGTGCAACTGGGTACTGGACTTCCTGACGGGCCGCCCCCAGGTGGTGAGGGTAGGTAACAACATCTCCTCCCCGCTGATCCTCAACACTGGGGCCCCACAAGGGTGCGTTCTGAGCCCTCTCCTGTACTCCCTGTTCACCCACGACTGCGTGGCCACGCACGCCTCCAACTCAATCATCAAGTTTGCGGACGACACAACAGTGGTAGGCTTGATTACCAACAACGACAAGACGGCCTACAGGGAGGAGGTGAGGGCCCTCGGAGTGTGGTGTCAGGGAAATAACCTCACACTCAACGTCAACAAAACTAAGGAGATGATTGTGGACTTCAGGAAACAGCAGAGGGAACACCCCCTATCCACATCGATGGAACAGTAGTGGAGAGAGTAGCAAGTTTTAAGTTCCTCGGCATACACATCACAGACAAACTGAATTGGTCCACTCACACAGACAGCATCGTGAAGAAGGCGCAGCAGCACCTCTTCAACCTCAGGAGGCTGAAGAAATTCGGCTTGTCACCAAAAGCACTCACAAACTTCTACAGATGTACAATCGAGAGCATCCTGGCGGGCTGTATCACCGCCTGGTACGGCAACTGCTCCGCCCTCAACCGTAAGGCTCTCCAGAGGGTAGTGAGGTCTGCACAACGCATCACCAGGGGCAAACTACCTGCCCTCCAGGACACCTACACCACCCGATGTTACAGGAAGGCCATAAAGATCATCAAGGACATCAACCACCCGAGCCACTGCCTGTTCACCCCGCTATCATCCAGAAGGCGAGGTCAGTACAGGTGCATCAAAGCTGGGACCGAGAGACTGAAAAACAGCTTCTATCTCAAGGCCATCAGACTGTTAAACAGCCACCACTAACATTGAGTGGCTGCTGCCAACACACTGACACTGACTCAACTCCAGCCACTTTAATAATGGGAATTGATGGGAAATGATGTAAATATATCACTAGCCACTTTAAACAATGCTACCTTATATAATGTGACTTACCCTACATTATTCTTCTCATATGCATACGTATATACTGTACTCTATATCATCGACTGCATCCTTATGTAATACATGTATCACTAGCCACTTTAACTATGCCACTTTGTTTACATACTCATCTCATATGTATATACTGTACTCGATACCATCTACTGTATCTTGCCTATGCTGCTCTGTACCATCACTCATTCATATATCCTTATGTACATATTCTTTATCCCATTACACTGTGTATAATACATTAGTTTAGGAATTGTTAGTTAGATTACTTGTTAGTTATTACTGCATTGTCGGAACTAGAAGCACAAGCATTTCGCTACACTCGCATTAACATCTGCTAACCATGTGTATGTGACAAATAAAATTTGATTTGATTTTGATTTGAGTTCTCTCCCCATGTTCTTCGTCATTTCCTTTTGCTTAAATTTATCAAAACATGCAATAATAGCCCGTGGCCTATTTCCAGAGGCGTTACCTAATTCTATGGACTCTGGAGAAAGTGGCATTGCGCACAACATCGGTGGGCAGTTTTAGTTGAGTTGACATAAAGTCTCGGACTGTGTCCTCACAGCCTCTGCTGTTGTCATTCTCCGGTATCCCTGAGAATATAATAGATTGGTCCGCATTGATCGACACTGTACATCAAGCAATGATTCTGTAAGTTGTTTGTTCTCGCTTTGCACCACCTCCACCTTGCTATGAATAGAGTCTACAGTACCTTTCAGTGCAGTGTTCTCCTTCCTTAGATCATCAATCTGACATTGGCTGAATTCGAGACTGGCACATAATGCATTGATGTCCTCTCGTAATATATCCAAGATATCAAGTTTGGCAAGCTTTTCATTAATGGATTTTAACAAGTCAACATCCATATCAGTAAACCTCTCCCCACTCGCCACACGCACCCTCTTACTAGGGGATGGTTTGGTTCCATCGTTGATACCTATTGGCCAACCTGGTTTTGTTTTGTTGATTTGCTTGGTTGTCCTTGACAATGCTTGAATCCTCCGAAACCAGCGACATGTTTCTTTGAGTTCGTAAGTATCCCTCGTCAATGAATCGTTCAAGCTCTTCAATGGATTCTAAATGATCCAGTGTGTTTACAGAATTAAGGACACAAACAAACTGTTCAGCTAAATTCTTCGCTATTCAGCTCGTTCAGTCCTTAGCTTATTGATGAGCATCCCCCAATGATCATTCGGCTATGCATGCCTCTCCCTAATGTCAATATGCCTTGTCCATTGCTGTTTTGGTTAGTAATTATAGCGGTATTTCATTGTAGAGCCTCGAGCCCTGCTCAATACGCCTTAGCTAACCCTTTAGTTCCACCTCCCACACATGCGGTGACCTCACCTGGTTTAAATATTTTTTATAGAGACAAATATATCTCTCATTGTCACTCAGTGCATAGGTTTCCTTCCGCTGTATTCACATCCTACCATACCATTGTCTGTATATTATGCCTTGAATCTATTCTACCGTTCCCTGAAACCTGCTCCGTAATCCACCCAGGTGTCCTGCGCCGAGAAAACCTGAGTATTTTTCCATGGGAGAAAAGAGAGAGAAGCAAGCTTACTCTCTGTTCCGAACGTACTAGACAAACAGTTCTTATAGCCTTTAGCCGTACCCTTATGCTACTCCTCCTCTGTTCCTCTGGTGATGTGGAGGTTAACTCAGGCCCTGCAGTGCATAGCTCCACTCCAATTTCCCAGGCGCTCTCATTTGTTGACTTCTGTAACCGTAAAAGCCTTGGTTTCATGCATGTTGCATTAGAAGCCGCCTCCCTATGTTTGTTTTATTCACTGCTTTAGCACACTCCGGATGTCCACCCTGGATGTCCTAGCTGTGTCTGAATTCTGGCTAGGAAGCCACCAAAAACCCTGAAATTTCCATCCCTAACGATAACATTTTCCGACAAGATAGCCTGCATAATTCTTTGTCATACTATCCAGATCTGTGCCCAAACAATTTGAGTTTCTACTTTTAAAAATCCACCTTTCCAGAAACAAGTCTCTCACCATTGAATGCTTGCTATAGACCACCTTCTACACCCAGCTGTGCTCTGGACACAAGATGTGAATTGATTGCACCCCATCTATCTTCAGAGCTTGTGCTGTTAGGTAACCTAAACTGGGACATGCTTAAACCTCTACTGACTCCCCATCCCGCATGCGGGAGCGTAATCATTGCCTGACACTAAGTAGCATAACGCAACGGACATAAATATCCCTAGAAAATATTCCTATTTATGAAAATCACAAATTAAATATATTGAGACACAGCTTAGCCTTTTGTTAATCACCCTGTCATCTCAGACTTTCAAAATATGCTTTACAGCCAAAGCTAGACAAGCATTTGTGTAAGTTTATTGATAGCCTAGCATAGCAATTTGTCCAGCTAGCAGCAGGTAACTTGGTCACGGAAATCAGAAAAGCAATCAACTTAAATTGTTTACCTTTGATGAGCTTCGGATGTTTTCACTCACGAGACTCCCAGTTAGGTAGCAAATGTTTCCTTTTTTCTAAAAATATTATTTTTGTAGGCGAAATAGCTCCGTCTGTTCTTCACGTTTGGCTGAGAAATCGCCCCTGAAATTGCAGTTACGAAAACGGCAAAAAATATTCAAAATTAGCTCCATAATATCGACAGAAACATGGCAAACGTTGTTTATAATCAATCCTCAAGGTTTTTTCAAATATCTATTCAATAATATATCCATCGGGACAATTCGTTTTTCAGTAGGACCGATTGGAGTAATGGCTACCTCTGTATTTTACACGAGAGTCACTCTGGGGGCATTAGGTGACCACTTGCGCAATGTAGCCGCCTACGGCTATTCTTCAACATAAATGGGTAAAACTACGTCACAATGCTGTAGACACCTTGGGGAATACGTAGAAAGCGTATTCTGGTTGATAGCACATTCACAGCTCAATAGGGACTCATTGGAAAGTAGCACTTTCAAAATATGGGGCACTTCCAGATTGGATTTTTCTAAGGCTTTCGCCTGCAACATCAGTTCTGTTATACTCACAGACAATATCTTCACAGTTTTGAAAACTTTAGAGTGTTTTCTATCCTGAGCTGTCAGTTATATGCATATTCTATCATCTTGTCCTGACAAAATAACCTGTTTAAAACGGGAACGTTTTTTTCTCCAAACACGGGCATCCTCATAGATATCACCCTAACCAACCTGCCCTCCAAATACACCTCTGCTGTCTTCAACCAGGATCTCAGCAATCACTGCCTCATTTCCTGCATCCATAATGGGTTTGCGGTCAAACGACCACCCCTCATCACTGTCAAACGCTCCCCAAAACACTTCAACGAGCAATGCCCCATTAAAAAAATGGAACCAGGAACAGATATAGCCCTTGGTTCACTCCAGACCTGACTGCCCTTGACCAGCAATAAAGCATCCTGTTGCGTACCAACTTGCATCGAATATCCCCTGTGATATAAAACTTTTCAGGGAAGGTAGGAACCAATATACACAGGCAGTTAGGAATGCTAAGGCTAGCTTTTTCAAACAGAAATGTGCATCCTGTAGCACAAGCTCCGAAAAGTTATGGGATACGGTAAAGTCCATGGAGAATAAGAGTACCTCCTCCCAGCTGCCCACTGCACTGAGGCTAGGAAACACTGTCACCACCGATAAATCCATGATAATTGAGATTTCAATAAGCATTTTATATGGCTGGCCATGCTTTCCACCTGGCTACCCACAACCCGGTCAACAGCCCTGCACCCCCCACAGCAACTTGCCCAAGCCTCCCCATTTCTCTTTCACTCAAATCCAGATAGCAGATGTTCTGAAAGAACTGCAAAATCTGGACCCCAACAAATCAGCCGGACTAGACAATCTGGACCCTCTCTTTCTAAAATGATCAGCTGAAACTGTTGCAACCCCTATTACTAGCCTGTTCAACATATCTTTAGTATCATCTTTCATATCGTCTGAGATCCCCACAGATTGGAACGCTCCCCCTTTGGGTCTAGAGTCTCTAGACCCAAATTGCTACAGACCTATATCTATCCTACCCTGCCTTTCAAAGGTCTTCGAAATCCAAGTTAACAAACAGATCACCGACCATTTTGAATTCCACCGTACCTTCTCCACTATGCAATCTGGTTTCTCTGCTGGTCATGGGTGTACTTCAGCCACGCTCAAGGTCTTAACCGATATCATAACCTCTATCAATAAGAGACAATAATGTGCAGCCGTATTCATCGACCTGGTCAAGGCTTTCGACTCTGTCAATCACCACATTATTATCGGCAGACTCAACAGCTTTCGTTTCTCAAATGACTGCCTCGCCTGGTTCACCAACTTCTCAGATGGAGTTCAGTGTGTCAAATCAGAGGGCCTGTTGTCCGGACCTCTGGCAGTCTCTATGGGGGTGCCACAGGGTTCAATTCTCGGGTTGACTCGTTTCTCTGTATAAATCAATGATGTCGCTCTTGCTGCTGGTGATTCTCCGATCCACCTCTATGCAGACAGCATCCTTTTGTATACTTCTTGCCCTTCTTTGGACACTGTGTTAACTAACCTCCAGACGAGCTTCAATGCTATATAACTTTCCTTCCGTGGCCTCCAACTGCTCTGAAATGCAAGTAAAACTAAATGCATGCTCTTCAACTGATCGCTGCCCACACCTGCACGCCCGTCCAGCATCACTACTCTGGACGGTTCTGACTTAGAATATGTGGACAACTACAAATACCTAGGTGTCTGGTTAGACTGTAAACTCTTCTTCCAGACTCACATTAAGCATCTCCAATCCAAAGTTAAATCTAGAATGGGCTTCCTATTTCGCAACAAAGCATCCTTCACTCATGCTGCGAAACATATCCTTGTAAAACTGACTATCCCACCGATCCTTGACTTCGGCGATGTCATTTACAAAATAGCCTCCAACCCTCTACTCAGCAAATTGGATGCAGTCTACCACAGTGCCATCCGTTTTGTCACCAAAGCCCCATATACTATCCACCACTGTGACCTGTATGCTCTCGTTGGCTGGCCCTCGCTTCATATTCGTTGCATATTCATTGCAAATCCACTGGCTCCAGGTCATCTAAAAGTCTTTGCTAGGTATCTCAGCACACTGGTCACCATAGAAGCACCCACGGGTAGCACGCGCTCCAGCAGGTATATCTCACTGGTCACCCTCAAAGCCAAATCCTCTTTGGCCGCCTTTCCTTCCAGTTCTCTGCTGGCAATGACTGGAACGAACTGCAAAAAATCACTGAAGCTGGAGACTCATCTCCCTCACTAACTTTAAGCACCAGCTGTCAGAGCAGCTCACAGATCACTGCACCTGTACATAGCCCATCTGTAAATAGCCCATGCAACTACCTCATCCCCCATATTGTTATTTATTTTATTTATTTTGCTCCTTTGCACCCCAGTATCTCTACTTGCACACTCATATTCTGCACATCTATCACTCCAGTGTTTAACTGCTATATTGTAATTATTTTGCCACTATGGCCTATTTATTGCCTTACCTCCCTTATCCTACCTCATTTGCACACACTGTATATCAACTTTTTTCTATTGTATTATTGACTGTATGTTTTTTTATTCCATTGTAACTCTGTGTTGTTTGTGTCGCACTGCTTTGCTTTATCTTGGCCAGTTCGCAGTTGTAAATGAGAACTTGTTCTCAACTAGCCTACCTGGTTAAATAAAGGTGAAATAAAAATAAAAAAGCTACTATTTCAGCATAAATACGTTTTTTTTTTAAATAGTCTACGAAAGTAGGAGTCAGTGGTTTTTTTGTCTATGAAATCAGACACTGACTAAGGTCAATGATGTGTTGTGCAATACTGCAACACACATTTTTCCCATTACAGTGTGTATGTTTTGGCGGGTCCATAGCTATTTATTTTGGATTCAGGCACGGCATTATCGTCAACGATAGCATGTATCATATTTGTATTGTATTTGTACTGTATGCACACATTATATGCAAACATTGTGCGTGTGTGTGTGTGTGTGTGTGAGAGCATGTGGGCCTGCATGCATATGTATGTGCCTGTTGTGTTGCATGTATGAGTGAGTGTGTACAATATGCCACATTTTCTGTCTCCCTAATGATGTTATACGATCTTTAGATCGTTGTCCGGGTTAGGGGAGGGTTTGGTTGGGGGGGCTTTACTTGGATCATTGTGCTCTTGCTACTCCTTGTGGTGGGCCGGACACCTGCACGCTAATGTCAGTCTTCAGTTGAACGGTGTTTCCTCCTACACAATGATGCAGCTGGCTTCCTGGTTAAGCGGGCGGGTGTTAAGAAGCGCAGTTTTCCGGGTCATGCTTCGGAGGATGCATGACTCGGCCTTTGCCTCTCCCGAGTCCGTTGGGGAGTTGCAGCGATGAGACTAGAACGTAAATGGATCGCAATTGGATCACGAAATTCGGGAGAAAAAGGGGCGTGAAATGTTGTTTCATAAAAAAGAGAACTTTGCCATTCTCTAAACTATGCAAAGAATAATTGCCACAGCTGTAGCCTATGCATTGATTACAGATATTGACAATAGTGAAGACGAGAGGCCCACATTTATCTGCACTGCTAATTGAAGCATAGCTTTTTGGGGAGAAGAGAGACAAAGGAGCTCTGATGACAATCAAGAAAGTGGAATTAGCCACACTACTACCAGGTGCTAAACCAAGTACTAGCTGCATGATCAGTGATACAGCTCTTTATTGATTAGCTAGCACTCTTTACTTTAATAGCGTTGTACAAAATCATCACTACTACCCATATGCTGTCATAATGAGGCATCTGTACTCACTCTCCTTCCTACAAAATGGCCGCCTCTTCTTAAACTGGCCTATCGTAATCACTCTCATGCACAGAGCTGCTGTGGTAGTTCCGATAAAGTTTAGTTGCAGAAGAACTGTTTGATTGCTGTGCTTCTGCTTCATGTCTGTGTTGAAGGTTTTGGGAGGAGGAAAAGCAGTGATCAGGCAGAAAGGAAGCCCTGTTTCAGATTTAAAGGCAATGCTTTATGTTTCCACAAGATGAACACAGCAGCAGGTGTATTATCAAGGTTATACCAGGTAGCATAGACAGGTATAAATATCTGAACAATTTAAAAACCTTTGACAACCCCATAGTGCACAGGTTATGAAGGACAGAAAATTACTTTTTTAATCTCTGTCCAGGAAACCAGCCCATCAAGTTAAACATAGGAAGAGGACAATGTCACTCATGATAACATTTTTGTTCAACTAATGATATCTTTCTTTTCCAAACTGTAACATATGATAAATGTTGCTGGGATAACTAAAGGTAATGTGTGAATATCTTCTGACCAGATCAATCTAAAGCCAAGGTATCTCAGAATCAGCAGCCATATTAATACCTTCATGTCAGACCACACCCTGCATCCTAAATGGCTCCATATTCCCTATAAAAACAGGGAATAGTGTGCCATTTGGGATGCAGCCCTGACATCTTGTGCTATGGCCCATTTCTGATCACTGGTCTGCTCCAGCATATGTATGTGTCCAGCTGAATAACAAAACCAATTGGATGACGGACTGCTTGACCTTTTTAGAGTTTGATGAGCTGCTTTATCTTCTTATGGGCAGATGGGAGGATTTAATGGGAGATGGTGGGTGGGAGGGGAGGGGTTCAGGGCAGAAGTGGTTTTTTCCCCCTTCAAAATACTTCAGTGTTTGATTGAGCCTACCTGGAGTGCCAGATGGACATGTTTGGCCCTTTTGGATCTATTCAATTGGTTAGCCTGGCCTCAGAGCCATACAAAATATACTTTACATATCTCTGAGCACCTCCAAGACGTATGATACCTACGTATGGTCTAGTTACTTGAGATAGAAACAAAAATATGGAGGTTGTGCGGGTGTAATCCACAATAGTATAGCAATACAAAGGTTTCATGTTCGAGTCACGTCAGGGACAACTGTAGCGTTTTAGCTAACACTTATTCTGGACTTAACCCAATTCACCTCACCTTTACGTAAATTAACCTAACCTTTGTTGTTTTAGTTCTCCTAACCTTTGTCGTTAGTTCCCCCTAACCACCAATGTAAATTCTCCCTTTAATTCTCCTCCAAGACGTATGATAAGTTATGTCATCCAATTGTACGACTGCTATTCCATTCATAATGTAACGGGACATATCATACTAAATGGATTGTCACAGATTTACCTACATAATAATACACATTTCCCTGAGACCACATTGGATTGGTTTAATTGCGCCAGGCAAACTGTGTTTAACAAAAACTATTTGAACCCAGGACTGGTTGGTGGTGGTGGTAGGATTTGGCCGATGGGATCACCTGAGATACAGAATTGCCTATCTACAGTATCTGACTCTGAGAAGAGAAAACACAGGGTTGTAATTACAGTCATGATAGCCATCAACTTTGAGTCATAATACAGCTGGGAAGAGAATAAGGAGGGGACAGCAAGGGAGAGAGACAGAGACACGCTGACACAAAGAGCATAACATAGAAGAAACAAAGTCAAGGATGCCTGACTCTCTCTCTGATTCTCTCTTTCGGTCTCTCCATGCGACAAAGCTATTTCAGGGCTGCATGGAATTTCTCGAAACAACATCTAAGTTACACTGTGGTAATGTATATCTCGTGCTGTTTTGTGGGATTGTGTTTGTTGGAACTATGTCAGCAGAAGCTGAAACATGAGCTCTCCTCACAACCCCTGTGGACAAACAGACAGCATGGATGAAAGAACAGCCTCTGTGGAGAACAAGACAGGGACTCTCCATTGTACCTCTTACCTCTGTGTTGCTTTGTCTCTGGGTTCAGCTCTGTGATGTTTATCTACTGTCAGAATTGGTCTCCCTTGACAGAAAATACAGTGAAAAAGGATGGGAATCCTTTGCGTTAACAAGAAAAGTGAGAATGTTGACAGTATAAGGTTTTTAATGCTTTTATGTCCAAATAAATACACATGATTGAGTGTGTGGACTTTTACTTAGTATATTGTATGGGAGAAGAAATGTTAATGTCTTTTCAGCAACTTGGTCTTGTCCATGTGTTGTCTCAATGTCTTTGATAAGGTTTGACATATTCAATGAGAAATAAATAACTGTCCCACTCACATTCACTACTCAAAATAATCCTACTGTGAAAATATTGTTTTGGGCCATTTTTGTATAGTTTTGAATATGCAAGATTCTGTGTTTACTCTGATAATGCTCATAGAGTATCATAGAGCCTGGTATAGAAAACAAATGGAAACACAAAGTACTGGAAATAACCCTTTGTCACGTAGCTAGGAGTGGTGTCAGGCACACAGAGCAAAGTTTTTTTGGGGTTTGCCATATTTATTCCGGTAAGAATAAGGTCACTCCAACAACAACAGGCGATAATAATGACCTACCCAAAACAGGACACCAAACAGTCCAAAAACATAACCAAACAACCATCCACAAACAGAACAGAAAACAAGCCCGCACAAAAGCAGGCGGGCATAGAAGGCTTAAATAGCCCTGCACAAAACCCCAAACGAGAAACAAGTGAATCCAATACAGACATAACCAACAGAAAAGGGAGTTGGTGGCAGCTAGTAGACCGGTGACGACGACCGCCGAGCGCCGCCCGAACAGGAAGAGGAGCCACCTTCGGTGGAAGTCGTGACACCTGTTGGGGAATAATCAGAATTGGTTGGTAAAATAGGTAAGATGATTTAGTGTTCATCATATGTTTGTAAGTTACTTCTCATCAGAATGTTATTTTTGTATAATACTGTCGCGGGGTTGAAGTATCTGTTCTATGTCAAGACTAAGTTGTTTGGGCCGGAGAGAGGGGAGAGGTCAAGCGTGTATCTCTTGGCTCCACAATGTCTGTGTGCCAGTCAGTGTGTCTCTGTGATCTTGTCAAGATAGGATGGATTTGATATATGCCTGTTGATATGGAGGATTGGTTTATGGTTTTGAGTTTGAGAAAATAATATAGTTTAGGAGACAAAGCTGAACGATAAATTATTTCTATGCTGTCTGGATATGTGTATCTTTGCTATAAAGGATCTCAGTAACAATGTGTGAGAGTGTCAGAGAATTCATTGACAGACACTGAATTGATCTGAGAGTCACAGGGTTGTGATAGAGCTCATATAATAAAAGATGGACTTTGATAACTAACTCTGACTTGTGTGTGGTTTGCTCTCATGATTTGGTAAATAGAGGAAATTTCCACGACACACCTTTTTTTGCGCTCGGCAGGATTTCCATGCTGAACCCAAGAGACGTCATTAAGGAAAAGCTCTTTGCTATCTCTAATTAACATTATGTAATGCCGCTAACTTATTTCAGCATTTTCCCCCAGATCTATAGTCTAGATCGCAGACACTGGCACATACAGTCTGCACACAAGTTAGACGGGTTAACTCCCTCTGCTGTTTCCTGAAGTCCCAGTGTTGAGGATCAGCGGGTTGGAGATGTTTTTTCCTACCTTCACCACCTGGGGGAGGCCCGTCAGAAAGTCCTGTACCCAGTTGCACAAGGTGGGGTCGAGACCCAGGATCTTGAGCTTAATGGCGACTTCAGAGGGTACTATGGTATTAAATGCTGAGCTGTAGTCGATGAACCACATTCTTACATAGGTATTCCTATTGTCCAGATGGGAAAGGGCAGTGTGCAGTGTGATTGCGATTGCATTGTCAGTGGACCTATTGGGGTGGTAAACAAATTGGAGTGGGTCTAGGGTGTCAGGTAGGGTGGAGGTGATATGGTCCTTGACTAGTCTCTCAAAGCACTTCATGATGACAGAAGTGAGTGCAATGGGGTGATAGTCATTTAGTTCAGTTACCTTAGCTTTCTTGGGTACAGGAACAATGGTGGCCAATTTGAAGCTTGTGGGGACAGCAGACTTGGTTAGGGATTGATTGATTATGTCCGTAAACACACCAGCCTGCGCATGCTCTGAGGATGTGGCTAGGGATGCAGTCTGGGCAGGCAGTCTTGCGAGGGTTAACACGTTTAAATATTTTACTCACGTTGGCCACGGAGAAGGAGAGCCCACAAGCTTTGGTAGATTGCCGTGTCAGGGACAATGTTTTGTCCTCAAAGCGAGCAAAGAAGTTGTTTAATTTGTCTGGGAGAAGGACATCGATGTCCGCGACTGGGTTGGTTTTGATTGACTGTAGACCCTGCCACATATGTCTTGTGTTTGAGCCGTTGAATTTCCACTCTACTATACTGACGCTTTGCTTGTTTGATTGCCTTGCGGAGGAAATAGCTGCACTCTTTGTATTCTGTCATGTTTCCAGTCACCTTGCCATGATTAAAAGTGGTAGTTCACACTTTCAGTTTTCCTCGAATGCTGTCATTAATCCACGGTTTCTGGTTAGGAAAGGTTTTAATAGTCATTGTGGGTACGACATCTCCGATGCACTTGCTAATAAACTCGCTCACCGAGTCAGCTTATACATCAATGTTGTTGTCTGAGGCTATCCGGAACATATCCTAGTCCATGTGATCAAAGCAATCTTGAAGTGCGGAATCCGATTGGTCAGACCAGCATTGGATAGACCTGAGCATGGGTGTTTCCTGTTTTAGTTTCTGTCCATAGGCTGGGAGCAACAAAATGGAGTCATGGTCAGATTTGCCAAAGGCAGGGCTTGTATGCATAGCGAGTAGCAATAATCCAGAATGCAACCAGCTCGAGTCGCACATTCGATATGCTGATAGAATTTAGGAAGTCTTGTTCTCAGGTTAGCTTTGTTAAAATACACAGCTACAATAAATGCATTCTCAGGATGTATGGTTTCCAGTTTATAAATATTTCTAGTGCTGATAGGTCATATACTTTCTGGACAATGGTGTGGGTGACAGGCAGCTCTACTTTTATGTACTCTACTGTACTACCACACTACCAGGGATGACTGTAGTGACTGAATCACTGTATATACAGTATCTAAGATGTTGAAAGGAGGTCTGTGGGATTTCAATGGCAGGAAGAAATGATAGGAATGGGTATGTGAGATGTGTGGAATCCCAGGTCCACTTTGTAAAGAGCCAGCTTCAGCAGGATCAGGACACAGTGTTTACCACAGCAGCCTTAACACAGCCTTCCGAGCGACAGGCGTTTGCATGAGAAGACTCACGTGAAGAAAGATGTTGGCAATTCAATAGCAAGAATTCACCTCCGTTTGCAATGCTCTACTGCATATACAGTGAGAGAGGAATTGGGAGATGGAACATTTGGAGGGAGGGAGGGATGGGGAGGTAAAAAAAGACAGAAAAGGAGAGAGAGAAATGAGAGAGCTAGAAAAGATGAGGGAGAGAGCGAGAGACAAAGAGGAGAGTTAATGTTAATATTTACCCATTCTGTAAAAGTAGATTGCCAAACCAAATGTGTGTGTTTGTGATAAGGCATGCAGTCTTTCATCTGAAGCAGAAAACTATAAACAGCAGATGATTTAGGGCACCCGTTCTTGGAAAAAGAAAATAAAAAGAAAGTAGTTGCTGCCTGTACAAAGGAAAAGGGATTTTTATATCCAAAAGAACGAAAACAACATGCCTCTTCTCATTCACTTCAGCAGAGCACCACCATGTTAATTACTCTTACTCATTCTTTGATAGCTTAATTTTGTTGGGAGACAGTTTCTCACCTCAATCATGCTAATTTGCATTCTTTAGAAAAATGCATGAATTAATTTGAGGGAACAGGTGGGGATTCGTCTTCACTTATAGCACACTAAAGAATTGCCTTGAGTCATTACATAGCCAGCGACTGTTTAATTTTGTTATTGGGATGCAATGGGCGAATCACTAAAACAGATGCTAGTGCTGCCTCTTTTGCCAAGAATCTGAGACATGGGAAAACATCAAAGTTTGATTTCATGGGTTAGTAACTTCTTGGCATGAATACCCCTATGTGAGTTCGCGAAGTTATCTGTATCTAATGACTGCCAATACAGCAGTCCCCCAGGGATGTGTCATTTTACCGCTGCTGTCTATCGCATATACCAATGTCTGTAAATTGGCCATTCTGCAAATTCTCTCAATCATCACATCTGCATAATTTTGTCCGTCTTACTCTGCCTTCTTCCTCATTTAAAACAAGAACTTTCCATCTGTCATACAGCAAAAACCTCTACACCAATAGGGACACATCTACCCAAAACTGCAACCTGAAGGAGGTAATAAATCCACATGGTTCTCCAATCCCTGCTACACATACAACATGCCCTCCATAAGACTAATACGGCACAGAATTAGAATTGTCTTTGGAGGTCAGTGTGTCAAATGAGATACCCGGCAGAGTTGAGTCACGGGAGCGACAGCAGAACACGGTTGCAAAATGAAGACTCTGAGGTCAAGTTGCTCAGCACACAGTAAAAACCTCTTGGCCTGGGCTGCGGAGGTTATCTAATGCTCTGCCGCCACTACCTGGTCTCACTTCCTGTGAGCCAGACCAGTTCGCTAGGAAAGGAGTGCTGAATATTGATTCCTGCTTTGCTATGAGGAAGGAAGTCATTGCCCAAAGCATGACTTAAATGAAATAGCACTATTCATTCAGAGTTAAATTCATTCAATGCTACAGACATCCTAGAATACAATGCTTTACAATGATTAAAGCGACCAACCATATGTTTCATCACGACAAATGTTGCACCATATGCTTATTAGCTTTTTTGAATGGGAATTATTGACACATATATTCTAATTTTGTCTCCCTATTGTTTGTATCCTATTGTTTGTAGCCTGTTTAATACAAAACAGGCAGGATGTGTTGCAGCCTCCTGCTGTTTAAATGGAAGCCAGCCCCTGACAAGCATACAGTAACAGCTGGTCAGAAACAATTTCCACAGAAGTAATTTCCAAATGGTAAAATGCTTTCATGCTGCACGCGGAGCATAATATGCTGGAGGCCCGTTTAACAGTTGGGACTCTTCATTGGAACAGTATAGAAATGATGTAGCTAGGTCTGAAACACTAGCTAATGTTTTCTAGGTTCTGCTGGGTCTTGGACTGAGCTTGACTGGGATGCGTCCGAAATGGCACCCTATTGCCTATATAGGACATTACATTTGACAAGATCCTGTTGGGCCCTGTTCAAAAATAGGGCACCTCATAGGGAATAGAGTGCCATTCTGGAGGCACATGGGCCTAGCCTGGGGTTTCACATGGGCCTGGCCTAGGATATCTCCCAGGCTTCACTGCCCTTCTTGGTTCAACATACAGCACCAGTCAAAAGTTTGGACACAACTACTCATTCAAGGGTTTTTATTTTTTTATTGAACTATTTTCTACATTGCAGAATAATAGTGAAGACATTAAAACTATGAAATATAAACTTGTTTAACACTTATTTGGTTACAACATGGTTCCATATGTGTTATTTCATAGTTTGGATTTCTTCACTATTATTCTACAATGTAGAATCATAGTAAAAATAAAGAAAAAACCTTGAAATGAGCAGGTGTGTCCAAATGTTTGACTTGTAATGCAGATCTGGTGGTCAGCCAGAAGGAGAGTGATGGAGAGAGTCATAAAGCAGGGGGGAATGAAAGAGTGGAAGTGAATGTGATGAATGGGTTTGGAGGAAGTCAGGGAGTGAGCTCTCCATCCCTTGCCAGATCTGATTTTCTGTCAGGATCTTGATATACCAATATTAAGCAGATCTTGTGTTCATACCTCTTCCTTTGATTCAAGTTATTTGTGTAGCTTGAGCGAGGTGAAAAGGCTGTGAACTCTTGAGCATCCTTATGATCATTAACCCCAAGTTATCTATTATGCATGTGACTGGTTAACTGACACCAAAACTGAGCAGCTTGAGATGTCACTCTCTGACATACAGGACAGGTAGTATTCATTCAAACAGGGCCTTTGGAAAGGATCATAACAGACTTACAAAGAACCTTTAATTAAAATGCTAATCCAGTAGAAATGTTACTCAGGAAAACACAAACCTTTCAAGGAAAGAGAGTCTGCCTTGCCTTGTCAGGAATATAAATGTATATACCTAAAGAAAAAGGCAGAATATGGCTGCCTTTCTCTCTCTCTCCCTCTCTCGCTTTTGTAATTGTTCTACACCACAAACCTCATCAGCACTTTCTCTCCATTTGAAGACAGACATGAGATTATGCAAGAATGGCAACAATCACGGGCTGCTTCCCAAATAGCACCCATGCCTACACAGTGCACTATTTTTGACCAGGACCCTATAAGGAATAGGGTGCCATTTAGGACACACAGATAACTAGGTAACCCTCCCACTCCAACCCCTCCACTGCCTCCTCTCTCTTGTCTTTAACTCTCATGGTTGCTGATTCTGAGAAACTGTGAAGGTTTAAGCTGTAAAAAAAACACAACTCAACACTCAAGTCAATGGTCTGACAGGCAGAACAGCACAGTCAGCATACAGAGAAGATGGTGAGTTGGCGTCAAGGTCAAGGGAAAGAGAACATGTAACTGTAAGCTTGTATGTTCCTAAGAGATATGGGTGGACGTACCAATGCAAAAACAGAATGCCACAAGCAAGCAGGAGAAGAATCTGAGGTTAGATTCTTAGAACAACATCAAACCTATCAATGGTGACCCAGTTAAATGAGTTTATTTAACGTGCATTTTACGAGGGTCAAAACACACTTTAAAGGCAGGTATGAAGGTCCTGTTCTGTGAAGTTTTGTAGATAATGCATCTGTGTATTGCTGTTAGAGTAGAGAAACAGTAGTGTTAGTACTGTTGATTGACCATTTCACCCTTGGTTCTCTACATTACTTTTCTACGCTCGCCTGCTCAAAACCCAGTTTGTTCTCTAATTTCAGATTGTCTTCATTTGTGTTCAATGCATTATATTCATAGTGACAAGCAACATGAACAGTTCATTGGCTTCCTACTCTCATTCTAACTATTCCATGTCCTCGTCCTAGGCTACGTACATTCTCAGCTGCAGACTGATAACCGTGACGACTAGGATTAAATCACTTCTTTTATGTAGTGATCGAAAGTTCACAGTTCATATAATTATTCCTTGTATTCTGGCTGGTCTAGTAGAAATTCATCATTTCAACTTGGGGATCGTCACCTCCACGTTATCTTGTCTCATGTAAATTTCGTTAGGTAGTATTATAGTTCAACCATTTGCAACCTCAGCTCACACCGTGGTCTTCACCATTTGAGATTTCTGGTTTACCGTGGGTCTCTGGCATGAAATGTACTTTTCGTCATGGGTGGTTTAATACATTTCAGTAGAAAAGAGCGGTCCATGACGCCGACGTAATGTTTATCCTCTCATGGGTGTGGTTACTGACTTGGTTAAATTTATATGTAAACTCATATTTTCTCATTTTGAAGGTTAACATTACATCTTTTCACGAATAGTTTCATGTTTACTCACATACATTTCACAATATTTATATGTAAACCTGATAGCTGGGAAATGTACCCTTTAAGAAATACCGTTATGTGTGTTTCCTGTCCTTCATGAGATCACCAAGTGAAACACACTCGTCATAACTGTCCATTAAGTATCTACGGACCATTCCCACATTCTCAAAAGTAGAGATATTGTTTAATCCTCCCATTTTGGGGATTAGGAGTTTGGCCAAATCTAGTGCTTTATTCTTTCTCTCTCAATACTGCACGTCCAAAGGGGGAGAGGGTTCCTTCCAGGAATTTACAATCAAGGCACATCATGACAGTCCCTCCCTGGTGGGTTGAATCTTGTGATTATCTACAGCATTGTGACGTCTTTTTAGGCATTTCCATTGAAGAATGGCCGTAAGGGACCATATATAGCATGTGGTCACATGATGTCTCCCGCAGAAAATCTTGCGTAAAATACTGAGGTAGCCATTTTTCCAATCGCTTCTTATGAGAATCCAATTGCCTCGACGGATATATTATCGAATATATATGTTAAAATCACCTTGAGGATGGATCCTAATCAACGTCTGCCGTGTTTCTGTCGATATTATGGAGCAAATTCTGAAAAAAGTTTGGCGTTATAGTTGTAGCATTTTCCGGTCGATTTCTCAGCCAAGCATGATGAAGAAACGGGAGCTATTTCAAAGGAACATTTGCTAACTGGGAGTCTCCTGAGTGAAAGCATCCGAAGTTCTTCAAAGGTAAATGATTTACTTTGGTTGCTTTTCTTATTTTCGTGAAAATGTTACCTGCTGCCAGCAGAGCTAGCATAGCATTATGCCATGATAAACTTACAAAAATGCTTGTCTAGCGTTGGCTGTAACGCATATTTTGAAAATCTGAGATGACAGTGTTGTTAACAAAAGGCTAAGCTTGTGTTTGAATATATTTATTTCATTTCATTTGCTATTTTCATGAATAGGAAAAGTTTCTAGGGGTATTTATGTCCGCTGCGTTATGCTAATGCATTTGAGGCTATGATTACGCTCCCGGATACGGGATTGCTCGTCGCAAGAGTTATGCCACTTTTGTTTACATACTCTACATTACTCATCTCATATGTATATACTGTTCTCGATACCATCTATTGCATCTTGCCTATGGCGTTCTGAACCATCACTCATTCATGTATCTTTATGTACATATTCTTTATCCCTTTACAATTGTGTATATAAGGTAGTAGTTTTGGAATTGTTAGGTTAGATTACCCGTTGGTATTACTGCATTGTCAGAACTAGAAGCACAAGCATTTCGCTACACTTGCATTAACATCTGCTTGCCATGTGTATGTGACAAATACATTTGATTTTCTTTGATTTGAGGCCAAGAGTTGAAAAACTACAAACCTCAGATTTCCCACTTCCTGGTTGGATTATTTCTCAGGTTTTTGCCTGCCATATGTGTTCTGTTATACTCACAGGGTCTCGAGTGAGAGCAGAATTTTTTTTGATTTTTAACGTCCTTGCTAAGGGTGTTAATTCCTGCGGATCTGGTGTCCGGCAATTCCCCGTCTAGTCCTTGTGACTTATCTTTTACCCTCTTTTAAAATGGTTCTCGCTTTAGTTGTTCACTTATTGCAACTTCTAGAGACCATTGATCTACATTTTGATTGTCCTTTAACCCTTTGTTACCCTTGTGCTCTGACACTTTTTGTGGGTTGGATAATGCACCCTCTAACTGGAGTGAGTGCTCCTGGTCAAACTTCAAAACCGAGTGGTCAGGTCTCTTAGCGTTGCGAGCGTTTGATTCCTCAAAAGCTGTGCTTGCAAGCTCTTGTACGATAGGCAAGCCAACGTGGGCTGTAGGGCCCAAGTAGGTAATGAAGTTGGGATACATGTTGAATGGTAACAGCTTTTGGTAACAACATTTGAAAACATTTGTTTGAATGGTAACAGCTCTTCCATTCCTGTTCCAGTGAGTAGACCAAAGTAAGCTGAACGAAACCTATGATGGTAAAGCTTGTGGGTGTTCATTCCGAGCTTGTTTGACCGTGTTAGCCAGTGAGCAATTGTGTTTGCGACACTGAATCCTAATTTAAAATCTGTGGCAGGTTTAGCGTAGTCATTAAGCACATGTTGCTGTTGTATACAAAATTAACCTCCTCACGTGTCTATTCGACATTCGCTTTAACAGGTAAAGCCTGTCAGAACCCGTAGTGTTCGGGTAGCCATCCAATGCGTCCTTTATGTCACCTAGGGACGTCTCAGTATCGTTTGGCTGATACCCCCAGGGCAAGTCATGACACTGGTCAGCCTTGACAAGACCAATGGGATTAAAAACACATTTTCCTATCCTCTAAGAATCCCCAAACTGAACACAGTGGTGTAGAAAATAATATAGTTGACAGGGGCAATATTTATTATCAAGGGGTACTGTAATTATTTATATTTTAAGTTGTTTTGAGGTAGATTGAGAATTAACTTTATCTCAAATCTATAGCTGGTACAGAGTAAGGGTCGCCTCCTCGTGGTTATCACTGGCTGCAAGCAATTATAGAAAATAATGAGAATATTAATTTGAATTTCTGATTAGCAAACCCTGCATGTTGGATTTAGTAAATGTCTTTAATGATATTGAAGCCTCCAGCCTCTTACCTTCCCAACGGGCAACAAGGCACACATTTGCCCTGCAGAGCAGGAGTTGAGGCCCCAGGAAATTACAGAACAGAATGGGTATAGACAAGACAGGGAGAGAGAGGAGGGAGGGATTGAGAGAGAGAGAGGAGAAAGAAAGAGAGACAGATTGGATAGAGACACAGCAAGACAGAGAGGAGTGTGAGAACCAGGAAGAGACAAAGAGAGTGAGCAAAGGAGATAGTGGGAGGGATAGAGAGGGATGTGGGGAAATGATGGCAGTGGGGTAGCATGTTTAATTGTGAACCGTGGTGATATTTACATAGTTAATGTGTAACCCAGATATGTGCGCATGCAATTATACCCAGATCCTATCCCCACTGCCTTTCATCAGGAAAAAGTCACATCTTCTGGAGATCCCAGCTGAAATATGCATGAGAGCAGCAAGAGCTTCACTGTGTTCTGCTGATTCCCAGTAGTTAGTGCATGTGAATGTAGGCAGATAATTCATACCACACTGAGGCGTAACATGGTCTGATTAGAATATGTCAAAATACTGCCATTTAACCAATGTAGTTATACGGTATGTCACATGCTGACATTAGTTAGGTCACCTATTCTGACATATTACTTAGATATCATTATAATCCCTAATGTGGTTTATACGGTTGGTATAGTTGATCTGTTAGTCACACTATTCTGTACGATAGAAATGTCATGACGTTGGCCTCTTTGGGTATAGCAAGCCCGTCCCCCTCTCCCTGCCTCCCCCTTGCCTCCTTCAACTAGGCTGCTGTGGTCAGAGGTCGTAAATTCCTGAGAAGACCTCATGGACACACAGTTATAGAGAGTTGTTTTTCATGGAGAACAAAGGAAATCCTTCCACCTCACAGAACTTGAGGTACGAACAAATTTCATGTTCCGGAGAAAGTATAAAAGATTGGTGAAGAATCCAGCTACGAACTGGTCCGTTTGTCACAACTTGGGAAGCACATGGGAGACGGTGTGGTCATATTACCATAACACTGTTTATATAATAGCCCCAGATGTAAGGTTTACATCTAATTGTTGTATAAGCTGAATGAGTGAGTATGATACTGTTTAGACAATTTTACAATGTGATTTTGGACTGTTTAATGAAGGAAAACTCAAAAAGGGAATTGGATTTGAACTAAATCAGAGGACCGCCCCTGAGCCCATTCCGAATAAAACCCAACTTTGAGAAATTATCACCAGACCATGTTTCTCTCAATCACGGGAGTACAAAGGTTGTGGACCATTGCTGAATATTTTAACCATACCACGTGGTTAAACTCTTAGACTATCGATACAGACAGAATGAGAACAAGTCTTTGATATTAATAACAAGTCTGCAGCTAGGAATTCGGTTTCATTGAATGCGAAGAATGACAACCGCCGTAACACCCATTCTATAACGAATGTCACTTTGAACTATCCAATTCTACAAAAGACAAACTTTTCACCAGCGATCAAGACGACACACTGAGCGTAAATATATATATTGATTGCAATTGTTCCCGAATGAGTGAGCGTTCATGTGTAAAGGATTAGCCTTTCAATTGTTATAATCATTAACTGTAGTGACTTCTTAGTCGACCTTCACTCCCCCTTTTGTCTAACAAGCCGCCATGCCGGTTTAGCCCACTAGGGCACATTCTCCTATCATTTCATGTAACCACATTTACCATGTTTGTTTGTTTATGCATTTCTGTGAATTACTTAGTTAGTAATAAATACATGATTTAACCTTACATTCATTGATGTATGGATGACTCATAGTGAGTCATCCAATATTTTTCCTTGGTACCCTGACTTCCTAGTTAATTAGTTATGTGATTAATCAGTTGATCGCGTAGTAACTAATTACAGAGAATCTTTGATAAAAACTATAAGTCTTCAGTTAATGATAGTAAAGACAAGACAGAACATTGCAGTTCAGTGCCACTCCTTTATATCTCTACTCCACCTTGTTCACAGAAAAGAGACCTAGACAATCCACACAAACATGCTACTGGATTGGTTGTATGACCACGGAGTGATGAATTCTCAGATCTATTACGCTCACCGACTGACTTGACATGCTCTTCAGCATAATAGACAGGCCTAAATCCAAAGGCTGCTTCCCTAGTGCATAGGGAATATGGTGTCATTTGGGACACAGACAAACTGTTGTGTCAAATTCCTTTAGAGGGAGGCTGGGGCTATGGCAGACAGTTACAGAATAATGAGCTGTTGGCAGTCTGACATTGGTCTGCAATCACACTAGAGACCAGGCCAGGTGTTCTGAGTTATGTATTTACCCAGATCAGTATTGAAATGTATTCTGTTGCCACAGCTGCTGTTCCCACAAACTACTTCACCCAAAGTCCCAATGCAAGGACTGTTGCTCAGTTACACTCTCTTTCTATATATATATATATATATATATATAACATCTCGTTTGTTTTAAGATTTGTAAAATATTACATTTGATTATATAAAATGACCAAGATAGTCAAGGGAAGACGGGAACAGTCCAGATTCTTTTAATCAGTTGGTTCCCATCAATGATTTTCCTCTCATACCATGAAGTTCTCAGCTCTCTGGATATGCACAGATATCACATCTCTAAATGTATGTCAACGGTCCATGCATATAATGAGGACAAGTACTTTGATTCCACAATAAAGCAAATTGGTTTGTTTTCATTCAAAGGGCCATGAATGTAGAATTCTGAAGGATGACATCAACACAGAGACATCTAACATCAAAGAAAGCCCCACTGGCAAACCAAACAAAACCATTTCACTTCAAATCAGTGTACACAGAGTCAAACAAACAGAGCATTGACTCCATGTTTGTATCTTTGAAATATATATCACGATTTTGAGCAAATAAATCCTGACTTAGACATATGGTAAGCAGGTGCATATATTCCTTCTCCCAATGTAAAAGCACATTAACTGATGCAATGTCAATTTGGAACCGAAGGAACTTAAGGAACCCATTATAGCTGGTTATTGATACTTTAGCCTTGGGTAGCTTTTTTCATATATTCCATCTATTGTTTTGGCAAACAATTGACTTGGTACTATAAGGTTTCTAGCAGTTTCAGAGCAGAAGTGATGAGATGCCATTGCATCGTTTTCCATCACGTTTTCATACGTACCTGACAAATTACATAACAAACTGTGATTCTGTTCTGAAAGGCATTAATCTACTTTTCAGCACAATCTCTATTTTACATATCAGAGAGAGAGAAGACCCATAGGGCAGGGTCTTCCTGGTTCTCCAATCTCCACGGTATCACTGTACCTAATCCAAGCTATTCTGCGGCTTCAGCTAAGAAAACAAGGAGCTGAAGCCAAAGCAAGTAGCGTCCACCTGCCTTTCACAGCATCAACAGTAATTTACATTTGGAGACCTAGCCCATGGAAAATGTGAGGGAGGAAATGAAAAAGATGGAGAGAAAAGAAGAGGGGGAACAGAATTTGCCACACACACACACACACACACACACACACACACACACACACACACACACACACACACACACACACACACACACACACACACACACACACACACACACACACACATTTCAGAGCCTGAATGACTTATTTGTTGTTGGGGGGGGTTCAGGTACAATATACAAATTCATATAATTTAATATCCAGTTCATATCGTTTTCAGTCATTATTTTCCATTCATTATTCTCTGCATGTACAGTATGTACCACTCCAGAAAAAACACACAAAAAAACAAGGGTAAAGTTGGAAGCCAATTTCATCACAAAACATTTCCATGTTGTTAAATACAGTCCGTTATTAACAAACTTAACATGCATAAATTGAAGGTTCGGAAAAAAGGATGCCAAGGTCGTATTTTTGTTCCAGTTGTGAACCATACTTTTTTAATGGCTAGCTCAGAATATGAGCATTCCAAAATGTGTTATTATATTATAGAGGTCAGTCCATTCAGGAGCCCAGATAATTTACTTATAAATCCCATTATTCAATGGTTTTGTAGTTGGGTTTCCCAAGGGACGCCATATGCCAGCATAGTGCAGTTCAAGAAGAGTTAAGAAAATATTTACCAAATTTACTAAGTAAACAAAGTAACACAATAAAATAACAATAACCAGGCTATATACAGGGGGTACTGGTACCGAGTCAGTGTGTGGGGGTACAGGTTAGTTGAGGTAATGATGGGGAATCAATGTAAATAGTCCGGTGGCCATTTGATTAATTGTTCAGCAGTCTTATGGCTTGGGGGTAGACGCTGTTAAGGAACCTTTTGCTCCTAGACTTGGTGCTCCGGTACCAATTGCCGTGCGGTAGCAGAGAAAACAGTCTGACTTGGGTGACTGGAGTTTCGGACAATTTTATGGGCATTCCTCTGACACCGCCTATTACATATGCCCTGGATGGCAGGAAGCTTGGCCCCAGTGATGAACTGGGCTGTATGCACTACCCTCTGTAGCACCTTACGGTCAGTTGCCGAGCAGTTGCCATACCAGGCGGTGATGCAACCGGTCAGGATGACCTCGATGGTGCAGCTGGGGGACCCATGCAAAATTGTGTCGTCAGCAAACTGTTGTGTTGTCAGCAAACTTAATGATGGTGTTGGAGTCGTGTTTGGCCACGCAGTCGTGGGTGAACAGACAGTACAGGAGGGGACTAAGTATACACTCCTGAGGGGCCCCAGTGTTGAGGATCAGCTTGGCAGACATGTTGTTGCCTACCCTTACCACCTGGGTTGAGATGAAGTTGAATTTATCTATGATTTATCTATGATTTTCAATTCGTTTGGGAGCAATTGAGATACATTGTCTAGAAACAGCTAAATATAATCTGCATATAATGAGATAAAGTGATCAGTAGTTTTTAGGGAAATTGGTGTCATTTCTTTTGATTGACAAATTGCCTGGGCCAGAGGTTCCATGGATAATAAAAGTAGGAAAGAAATTGGATCGTATTGTCTGCTGCTTCTAATGATTCTGAACAGAGTAGAGCAGCATTTGCCTGTCATAAATATGGCTGAGGGATTGGCATATAGTATTTTAATTATATTAATACAATTGGGATCAATTCCCATATGTTCCAAGACAGGCCAGAGATACAGTATGACCATTCTAGTCTATCAATAGTTTTTATTCATCATAATGATTTTATAACAAACCTGCTTTGGTTTGTGTGGGCAAATGAGTAATAAAGTCTCGAGATTGAACAGCTACATTTTGGAAAACAGTTTAAACGTTTAACGCGTATGATTACATATTTATATCACATATGATGGGTCCCATTGCACCATATGATGGGTACCATTGCAAATATGTGATTGGAACAGTAGTGTCACGTGTGCACCCTCTCCGGCCTCTAGGTCACCAGGCTGCTCGTTATGGCGCACACCTGTCACCATTGTTACACGCACCTGGACTCCATCATCTCCGTGATTACCTTCACTATATATATATATATATATATATATATATATATATATATATATATATATATATATATATATATATATATATATATATATATATATATATATATATATATATGTGTGTGTGTGTCACTCCCTTTGGTTCCATCCCCAGGTGTTATTGTTTCTGTTCCTGGGTCATGTCTGTGCCTTGTTTGTGTTACGTGTTTTTTTTTCATTTATTTATTAAAGCACTCACTCCCTGAACTTCCTTCCCGACTCTCAGCGCACGTCGATACAAGTAGCAACAGACGTAAGATCCAACAAATGCTTCTAAATGCATGGTCTAAAAAGCATCCAAACAATGTTTTATACGAATAGAAAATTAAAGGTCCTCAAAACTTATTCCACAATTTCACCTTTTATTGTAAAAGACCAATGCGGACTTCATCATCTGAACATCCCACAGAACACATCCCCAGCCAAACTCATTCCATAAACCAGTCTAAATAACAAAACATAAATTTGCGACCTAGCAACTACACTTGTTTACAATGTATCACATCTCTGTCTCTGTTGAGCACAAGGGAGGAATATAATATGGTTTAGAAAAGAGATACATGTCAGCTAAGCTAAAAACAGCCAAATTCTTTATGATGGCAGCCATGTTTGTTTGACAAGCAAAAACTCCCTAATCCCAGAATACCATGCACTATAAAACGCAAATAAACAAAGTCAAATTCAAAGAGGGCTTCACCAATTGCCCAAATAAGATCAACTTAGTTTGCCCACTTTCAACATATTACAAGTCTAAGATGTGCTTGTTAGTGTGTACAATAACCTGATCACATGACTTGACAAGTGTCGGTCTTATATCTAGGAGATTTAAGAAGGCTCAGGAGATATCATTATTATTATTTTTTACACATATTTATATTATTTTGGTTAGGCACAAATCTACCTTCATACTTCCATACACATTTTAAAACTCAAACCTTCAGACAAGTCCCGCGACACTGGTGAGAGTCTCCCCTTTCCATAGAATGGTCAAAATAGCTTCTAGGTCAAACCGTTTGGATGTTACAGACAATTTTGAGAGAAGACCAATTTTAGGGATGTGTCATGGTCTGACGAACAACACCTAGCTTTGCCACCTTTCATGCTGGCCCATGTTGACTCCAATTCTTCCCACAGTTCTGTCAAGTTGGCTGGATGTCTTTTGGGTGGTGGACCATTCTTGATACACATGGGAAACAGTTGAGCGTGAAAAAACAAACATTATTGCAGTTCTTGACAAAAACTGGTGCGCCTGGCACCTACTACCATACCCTGTTCAAAGGCACTTAAATATTTTGTCTTGCCCATTCACCCTCTGAAGAGTACATATACACAATCCATGTCTCAACTGTCTCAAGGCTTAAAAATCATTCTTTAACCAGTCTCCTTCCCTTCATCTACACTGATTGAAGTGGATTTAACAAGTGACATCAATAAGGGATCATCGCTTTTACCTGGATTCACCTGAACAGTCTATGTCATGGAAAGAGCAGGAGAATTCTCTAACGCAGTTAACAACATTTCCAATTCTGAAATCTTCAACACAGATGCAATGGAGTTGCAATATTTTTAATAAAACCTTTTGTGGCATCCCATAGAATCCGGGGGGGGGGGGGGGGTAATCTACTTAATTTTTATTGGTCATTATGAATTAATTCAGTTCAATTTCAAATTCATCACAGAATGTATGATCTTGTAGCTCTTTTAGGAGATTCATAAATGTGTAGTTCACAGTAGCAGGAATGGTGATCAGACTAGCATTAAAAAACAAAGCAATTTGCTACTGGTAACTCGTTCAGGTAACCAGGCGCACGGCTGTCCATTTGCAATGTCTTACAATGGGCCTTTACCATCACGAATTTGACATGCTCTAATGACCAATTGACTGGCCCGTTGAACTCGGGATGGCCGGGCAGTGATAGTGGTTCCTCTCCATCGCTTGTTGTTGTTTTTTCCAGCATGTCCATTTGGTGATAGCAAATCCCTCATTAAAAACATAGGAAATGTGCTGTCTATTTGCAATGCCTTACAATGTGCATTTACCATCACGCATTTGACATGCTCTAATATACTGTAGAAATGCCCAATTGACTGGCCCGTTGAACTCGGTATGGTCTGGCAGTGATAGTGGTTCCTCTCCATTGCTCGTTGGTGTTGTTTTCAGCATGTCAATTTGGTGATGGTTCATCACTGTTTAAACGTATTGCAAATGGACAAAAGTCAGCCATCAAGTCAGTGTCGTCATTTCCGCGATGATCAAAATGAATTGAAGTCATTGCAAATGTTTCTTGTTTCTTACACTATCGACTTAAGCTCTAGAACAGGTTTCTAAAGTTTCAGAGCTCTAGGTCTGACGGTTCTTTGATGGTGCGAAAGCCGGTATCTATTGCAGGCTTTTTGTGTTAGTAAGCCCCACACTGTGTTACTCCATCCTTGCTGTGTGTGTGTGTGTGAGTTTTTCTTGGAAATCTGAAAATCAAAACACTTTTAGGCTGAGTTTAACCACTTCTGGTTGCTCCAGGAAGCTTAGAATCAACACATGTAGTCCTCATAGTGGCGTGATGGATTGTCAACGAAGTTTGATATGGCATTCATAACTCACATAGGCTTCAGGTTGAAGTTAAAGGAGCAGGCAATGCATTCCTATGGGGAGTGACGTCATGTGTAAACTGTTAGATGGAAACACCCTGTTTTCACTGTTAAGGGTTAATTCCACAAGGTCAAGGTTAGGCTTTCACAGATCGGGAGGCCCTTAGGAATGTTCCTGTGTTTTAATTTAGCTTCAAACCCTAACGGTTCTCCCGCTGTCACTCAAAAGCACCTGAAATTTAGGTCAGGCTTAATTTTGGGCCTACTTTTTTGCACGGTCGCTGCGGTCAGACAGAGCGAGCTACGGTCAAGAGGAGCATCTCCTTGAACTCGGCACAGCCTAGAGACTACGGTGATGCCATTTGCCAGCACTTTTAGAGTTGATTTCAGTCTGTCATTTTGGTGATGGTTCATCACTGTTTAAACTTATTGCAAACTGACAAAAGTCAGCCATCAAGTCAGTGTCCATCAGTCAAATAAGATATCATTCTGACACCAAACTGATACATATTGACACCAAACCCACTTTGTCCAACTCGTTTAGAAGCCAACTATCACATTTTTCAGAGCAGGCCCAAAATTCACAGCGCCTTCTGTTTAAACCATAAAAAACTTCAAAACACAGTTATTTTCTAGCTCTGGGTCCAGTTCTGACATTTTGTATAGACCTAGCTGAGGTGACCCTGTATTGGCTCGATAGGTCATTCGGAGCCCTTTTTCCGGACATTGCTACGGGGTCCCTGAATGAGCTATTGGACTGAAACTTTAGGGTCCGACTATGGGTCGAGGCGGTTTCAATGCACCTATTTTTGTGATTCTGAGATTTTTCTAAATATTGTCATTTGCGCAATGATCAGAATGAAGTCATTGCAAATGGACGAGGCTGTTTCCGTCCTGAGAACCTTCTAGGGCCACATAACTCACCTGTGACTATCAACTTATGCTCTAGAATATGTATATAAAGTTTCAGGGCTCTAGGTCTGACGGTTCTTTGATGGTTTGAACGCAAGTAACTATTGCAGGCTCTGTGTGTCTGTAAGCCTCACACTGTGTCACTCCCAACTCACTGTGTGTGTGTGAGTTCATAAAATCACAGAAATTATGTAGAGATCCTCATCAACCAGATGACTAACTTCATAACAGTTCCAGCACTGTATAAGCTCTATCTACCACGCATTGTTTTGCAACAAACCAGATCACTTATAGGCTTGAGGTTGCTTCACTGATCACAAGAACCTGGGGAAAACTCAGAGTTGAATGTTTACCTTTTCTATGCCGGTGGCTGGATGGTGTTCTTGTTTGTTGGATGCATATCCACCTTTTTTTCCCACGTTTGTTGTTATCCGACTGGCCGGTGTTGCCCGGAGCACCCCCATTTGATAGCGGAGTTGAAGGAGCACAGCAAGAGGAGAATGGAAATCAACAAAGGTCGCATGTCATGAGCCATGGATGCCGAAGACAGCGGCCTCCCGCAAAGCAGTCTACACTCCCAACGAGAGTCCCGGAGCGGATAGAAACAGTAGCTTCACCGTCCTGAAGCATGATCTTCCTGCACCTTTGTTGCCGGTATACCTGTGTCTTAGGTCGCAGTACCTACTCCTACAATTTTGATGTTGATGTTGGTAGCCTTCTGTCCCTGCTCTGGATTAAGAGGTGCTTCTCCATCTGTCGGGAGCAACGAGCTCAAGTTATCCTGACACTCGCCCATCCATTTAAGGGTATTCTGAGTCCTGTAAAGCATGGGAGTGGGCAGATTTCCTCGTGCCGTGATTTTGGGTAGCTCCATGGTAAGAAATGTGACTGTTCCCGGTGCAAAATCAATGTCCTATCCTGGAGCTTGTTTAAATAGCATCACTAAGTTGCTCCCGAATGAACTACAATATGGCAGGTCCTAAAGGCCTTAGTTTTGTTGCACCTGGACTACTGTAAAGTCATGTGGTCAGGTGCCACAAAATAGGACTTAGGGAAAGTGCAATTGACTCAGAACAGGGCAGCATGGCTGGCCCTTGGATGTACACAGAGAGCCAACATGTCAATCTCTCCTGGATAAAAGTGGAGGAGAGGATGACTTCATTACTACTGGTAATTATGAGAGCTATTGTCACGGTCGTTACAATGAGTGGACCAAGATGCAGCGTGGTATGTTTCCATCCTTTTTATTTGGAAGAGAAACTAAAAGAAAAACCAATTAAGCAGAAAAACTAAACATGAAGCTCAAAGTAGTGCATACCTAGACAAGATCCCACAAAGCACAAAGGGGAAATGGCTGTCTAAATATGATCCCCAATCAGAGACAACGATAAACAGCTGCCTCTGATTGGGAACCATACCAGGCCAACATAGAAATATAATCACATAGATGACCCACCCTAGTCACAACCCGACCTAACCAACATAAAGAATAAAAAGCTCTCTATGGTCAGAGGGTGACAGGTATTGACATGTTTAAAGCACTGAGCTGTCTGTTTGAACTACTGGACAACAGCTCGGACACCCATGCATACCCCACAAGACATGCCAAAAGATGTCTCTTTACAGTCCCAAGCGCAAACAGTGTGTTGTGAAATCTGTGAATGTATTGTAACGTTTTTAAAATTGTATAGCTGCCTTAATTTTGCTAGAGCCCATGAAGAGTAAATCCTGCAGTGGCAGCAGCTAATGTGGATCCATAGTAAATACAAATACAAGTACACAATTAAAGAACCCTTTTTGGTTGCAGATAGAAGTCTTTGGATTCCATGTAGAACGCTTTCCATAGAGTGTTCAGCATGGAACTTAAAAGTGTTATACCAAAAAGGGTTCTCCTATTTGTACAGTCTAAGAACCGTTTTGGAACCAATTTTTTTATTTGTCCCGCATGTCCAAAATGGCATTCATGTCCATCCAAGTAACACGTTGGAATTCAGTCAATTCTACCAGTTTGGTGTTCAGAGAATCAAAAACGTAGGATCATATGAATTTGAAGCATACACAATAATAAATGCAATGTTCTTGTATACAGTGCCTTCAGAAAGTATTCATATCCCTTATTTCACAATTTGTTGTGTTACAGCCTGAATTCAAAATTTATTAAATATATTTTTTTTCTCACCCATCTACATGCAATACCACATAATAAAACATGTTTTTAGAATGTTTAGCTAATGTATTGAAATGAAATACAGAAATGTATCATTTACATAATTATTTACAACTTTGGGTCAATACATAGAAAAACCTTTGGCAGCAATTACAGCTGAGTCTTTCTGGGTATGTCTCTACAAATGGATTGTACAATATTTGCACATTTATTTTTTTACAAATTTTTAAGCTCTGTCAAGTTGTTTCTTGGTCATTGCTGGCCAGCCATTTTAAAGCCTTGCCATAAATTTTCAAGCAGATTTAAGTCAAAACTGTAACTAGGCCACTCAAGAAAATTTAATGGCGTCTTGGTAAGCAACTCCAGTGTATATTTGGACTTATTTGGTTATTGGTTATTTGGTTATTGTCCTGCCGAAAGGTAAACTTGTCTCCCAATGTCTGTCAGAAAGCAGACTGAACCAGACTTTCCTCTAGGATTTTGTCTGTGCTTAGCTTTATTCCATTTCTTTATATCCTAAAGTCCTTGCTGATGAAGAGCATACCCATAACATGATGCAGCCACCACCATGCTTGAAAATATGAAGAATGGTACTCCAAACGTAATGCTTTATATTCAGGACATAAAGTTAATTTCTTTGCCAATCTTTTGGTATTATTACTTAAGTGCCTTGTCACAAACAGGATGCATGTTTTGGAATATTTGTATTACTTCTTTTCACTCTGTCATTTAGGCTAGATTATGGAGTAACTACTATGTTGTTGATCCATCCTCAGTTTTCTCCTATCACATCTATTAAACTCTAACTGTTTTAAAGTCACCATTGGCCTCATTGTGAAATCCCTGAGTGGTATCCTTCCTCTCCGGCAACTGAGTTAGGAAGGACGCCTGTATCTTTGTAGTGACTGAGTGCATTAATACACCATCCAAAGTGCAATTAATAACTTCACCATACTCAAAGGTATATTCAATGTCGGCTTTTTTTTTTTTTTACACGTGTAACAATATTTACCCTTCTTTGCGAGCCATTGGAAAACCTCCTTGGTCTTTGTGGTTGAATATGTGTTTGTTTGTTATTTACTTCTCGACTGAAGGACCTTAAAGATAATTGTATGTGTGTGGTACAAAGATGAGTCACCCAATCAAAGATCACGTTAAACACTATAATTGCACACAGAGTGAGTCCATGCGACTTATCATGTGACTTGTTAAGCACATTTTTACTCCTGAACTTATGTGGGCTTGCCGTAAGGTGTTGAATACTTAAGTCATTACGACTTTTAATTTTTAATGAATTTAAGACTTTAAGAATTTAAGATTTCTAAAAACAAAGTTCCACTTTGACATTATGGGGCATTGTGTGAAGGCCAGTGACACAAAATCTAAATTTTTTTATCAATTTCAAATTCACTGTAACACAACAAAATGTGAAAAAATTTAAGAGGTGTGAATACTTTCTGAAAGCACCGTGATATATACATTTCATGAAAGTGATTCTGCCTGCTTGGTCTTTGCCATTACCAAGGATGGTGATTTTGAGTGTCTTACGTATCATAATGATTACACCTTAAGCTTGGTTTGGGGCTGATGAAAAAGCTACCAATTTGTACAAATGGTCCTCAATGTTTCTTGGAACATTGCTATATGAATATGGTTTCTTGCTAGTATATCGAAACAGCTGGAACATTTGATAGGACTATTACATTCCAGGAGAGCATAACTACTGTTGCCACTGATTTTCAAAAAAGGATATTCTATTAATGATGTAATATTTACCTTTAGTGTTGATAAGCCCATAGATGTGAAATAAAAAGTAAGACCCACGGGGAAACCCAGCCATTGTTCGCTTCCCACCCAGAAAACCCTCTCTGTAAACTATGACACCTCACGCTCATTGTAAAACTTAAGGCAGCAGACAAAATCCCTTTGTCTTCTCACTGTGGAGGAATGGAATGTATGATGGGCCTATGGAGAACCTTCCTCAGACCTGTAGCATTGTCACACCCTTATCAGTTTCACCTGTCCTTGTTATTGTCTCCACCCCCTCCAGGTGTCGCTTGTTTTCCCCAGTGTATTTATCCCTGTGTTTCCTGTCTCTCTGTGCCAATTCATCTTGTATGTTAGTCAAGTCAACCAGCGTGGTCTTCCCCATACTCCTTTTGAGATTCTCTTTTAAATAGTCCTCCTGGGTTTTGACCCCTGCCGGAATCTGGACTTCTTTCCCGCCTGCCTAACCATTCTGCCTGCCTTGACCTCGAGCCTGCCTGCCACTCTGTACCTCCTGGACCCTGAACTGGTTCTGATGTTCTGCCTGTCCATAACCATTCTCTTGCCTACCCCTTTTTGGATCAATAAACATCTAAGACTCCAACCATCTGCCTCCTGTGTCTGCATCTGGGTCCCGCCTTGTGCCCTGATACAATATACATTGTTAATTAATTGGAGTGGTGTCATCACAGTGTTAATTTATACAATTATACAGCTAGAGCCGGGCTGCAGAGAGGACCCATGCTGTGTGCAATGTTAATCAACGGCATGGCACCCAGCTTCTTCTGCCTGAACAGTTCATCGAAAAGATTGCTCATGAAGGAAGTTAAGTTGCCTGCTTCCACATCAGTTTCAAGTCCTATGATCCGCACATTGAATTTATGGGAATGATTTTCAAGTGATTCAGTTTTCTCTTTTAGGAGATTGATTTCCCCTTCTAGCTTAGGTCGCACTGTTTCCAGGTCATGGAGTCGCACGTCTGTCGCTTTGACCGCCTTCATCAGACTTTCCACTTTAGTTGAATAGGTATCCACTTTAGAAGTGAACACTGCGAGTGATTTATATATAGATTATGCTATCTGCTGGAGAAAAATAGACCAGCTTCTAGTTTTTTTCTGGTGATACAATGAACCTTCCACACCTTAATATGGTGTTTACCATTAAACAAAGAATTCATAGAACTTTTGTAAAAGAAAGCTACAGTAATGCCACATGTTTCAATGCATGACACCCAAACTGCACTGTCACCCCCTTCTCATAAACTCTTTTCTTCCTCTAGTTTGTAATTGGAACTAGTGGCCTTCATGTTGACCTTGCTATGGTCAATTGAATTGGTTACTTCAAGACCCAGGTTCTACTGTGGTTGTCTGTTTCTATAAACACAGGGTAAGGACATGTGAGGAGGGGGGAGTTTGAGCACACAGGTCTGACACCCAACACCGTAGTAACTCCCCCCAGTGCTCTTAGGCCTTCAGCTGCAGGACTAACAGGTTTTGACAGAGTCTGTGTCCTAAATGGTACCCTATTCCCTATATAGTGCACTACTATTGACCAGAGCCCTACATAGGGATTAGTGTGCCATTTGGAATGCAGACAATCTATCCTGAATGGGAAATGTTAATGAACAGAGATATTGCCATGATTGATCCAGCTGATGTTATCACTGGGGCTGGAGATGATTTTCTCATGAATGGAAGAATAATTCCCAGGCAGGTAGTGATTTTCCTGATATTGATGGATGTAAATAAGGATGAATCCTAACAGAGGCAAGGTGAACGGGAGAGGGACAGGAGAGAGATAATAGGAAAAAGGATATTTGAATTTATGAAATTTGAAGAAACAGGTAGATTCATTTTAGTAATTGTTGTAATTTTCATTTATTTCAAGTTTCAGAAAAAGATTTGAATTTCAAACTAGATTTGTATTTTATCAAGACCTAATGAACGCCACAGGTGCATTAGCTTCCCTGTAGCATGTACTTCAAGTCTGCACCATTTTCTTCATAGGCTACAACGAAGTACAACCTTAAGAGCAGAACCCAATCATTGTGGGGAACAAAATCCCTGAAATAGACTTCATTCACTGCATCATTCCAGGTTTTAAAAGCATTTTAAAAGCATTACTTCCTGCAGAGGCCTACTACAGAGGTTTATGTTCCAGGAAGTGGAATTAAATAAATGAGAGATGGGACAGAACCCCTCAGCACTGAGGAAGGACATGGTGAAGGTGAACCAGTAATGATCATCCACCTGCCGGCCTGCTCCAGGGACTAGGCAGAGACCTGGAATGCATCCCAAATGTCACTCTATTCCTTTTATAGTGCAGTTCATCAGGGCCCATAGGGACCCATCTGGTCAAAAGTAGTGCACTACCTAGGGAATAGTGTGACATTGGGGATACACACTAGTACTAGAGCAGAGTGATGGAGGTCGGGGGTAATTTGCTCAGTGCCTCCATACTAATTTGTCTCTTTAGAAGGAAAGTACAGGAGAGGTCCAAATTATGGCCAGTGTACGTACGGAAAGCTCTTTCTCTGTCAGCATTTTCTGTCATGCCTGGTCCCACTCCCCCTCTCTGGTGTTCGAGGGCACCAGGCTGCCCATCATTACACACACCTGTCACCATCGTTATGCGCATCAGCGCTTCATTGGACTCACCTGTACATCACATTTTTGATTGCCTCCCCTGTATCTGTCTATTCCTCAGTTTCATCCCTGTGTCAGCATTATTGTCGTAATGTTTCCCCTGTCCAGACGCAGTCCGTATTTCGTTTCATTTCATGTCCGTTATTCATTAAATTTTCACTCCCTTTACTTGTTTCTCGTCTCCCAGCGTTTGTCCTCACATTTTTTTTAAATAATTTTGATAATAATGTACAATGAATTTGTAAACTCAAATGATGACAGTGAGATGCTGTTTCACAGAGTTTGGCATATGTTAAGTTCTTCATTTAGATAGGTCTGAGTGTGTGTTTGGGGGCCTTATGTGGACACTTAAGTGGACACTTAAGTCAAAATAGTGACAAAAAAAGCATAACGTGTAATTTCAAGCATATCAGGAAATCCCATTAAATCCTTAAGAGTCTACTGACGCCCGTGCATTAATCTAAGTAACATAATAAAAAAATATATATTTAAGATACCTGTTTTTTTTATGTATCCGCCATCTGCGGTTGAAGGTGGCCGAGCTACAGCGATGTTTTTCAGACCACGACACATCCAGGAAATCGGTCTTGTCACAAAAATGTCTTGGCCTACAAATTAATGTGACCACTCTATGGAAAGTTGAAATTTTCATGACCAGGTTTTGCTCTACATTTTGCAACGTAGACGAGTCCCACGAGTGTCACGGATAACCCATACAAATGAGTGGATACAGTATGTGGAGGCAGTTTTGTGCCCACAAAAATAAGGGGTTAAATATGTCCAAAAAAACTGCTTTCTTAAATTTCCTAGCTATAGATAGCCTCGTACGAACCATCCTGATGTCGTGAGCTCGCGTTCTGTATGACAGACACTTCAAAACCTTATTCCTTATGATTAAATGTTTTACTGTCTTGTTTGCCATTTATTCAATGTGTTTCTATGGGCTATAGTAGTAAAGGGCAAATTCTATATATTTTTTCTGATACTTAAAGGGGTCCTAAAATTCAAAATCAAATAGCTAAATAATCCATGGTATGACCATCTTAAAACAATTCCATATTAGTCAGTCTCTCTCACTTCCAGTTCCACATGATTACTGCATGCCTCCCTCCTGCTCGCTAACACATTCTAAACATTCACTGAACCCCACACAGGAAATCTCACTGAAATGTACTGCAGATCTTCCCTGTTCTTCTCTGCTGTAGTGGTGACTTTTGAGAAATATAGTACAGTGCAGTACAGTCTGCAGTAGTCTTCTCTATCCAGACTGAAGTACATTATATCACAGGTTTTCAACATCATTGGCTTCGGCATCAATAAACCACTTCCCCTTGCTCATGACCAACATTTCATGTAAATAAAAAGTGGTAAAGGTTCAAAGCTGGGGATTGACAAAATGAGAATACAAGTATGTTGGAAAGATATTTAAAAGGACAACATGATATCACCTTGACTTCATAGCCTCCGTCCTCCTCTGCTGGACTGCTTACTGTACCTGAGTTTAATATTCTGACAGATATTGAGGAGAACTCCTGCTGTACACTGAAGTGCTGTAAAATGAAGAGTGATCTTTGTAATTTAAACATACTACTCCAGAGAGAGATGGGGAGAGGGAGAAAAAGAGAAGGACTGACTTCTAGTCACAAGGCGTGTCTAACGGTTGAGCTCTCTCTGTGCTCACTCTGCTAAAAGTACTTTGCCTATACACTCATCGCATTGCACAACATCCATCGCTGCCATCCACCATACTTCCAGTCCCAACCTAACAATGCCTGGATGTTAGGTTCCATGTACTGTGTGACATGTCCTATTATTGTTTTTTTAGTCTTTATGGGAAGTTTGCATCCTAAATGGCATCCGATTCCCTATATAGTGCACACATTTCTAACAGGGCCCATAGGGCTGTGGTCAAAAGTAGTGCACTACATACGGAATAGGGTGCCATTTAGACTTGCTTTCAGGTTACAGTGCGTTTGCGTCATTGTTTTCAGAGTAAAAAGCTGCCCACTGGTCAACAACTGGTTGAATCAATGTTGTTTCCACATAATTTCAACCCCAAAACTCAATGTGATTTAGATTAGCAAAAAGTCATGAACTTAAGGGAATTTCATATTTTTCCCCCCAACTTTTAACCTAAATCCAATGACAGGGTGACAATTTGTGATTTCACATTAGTTGACAACTCAATCAACTGACGTCTGTGCCCAGTGGGTGATGACTTAAAGCTCCCTGAACAGAATGGTTGTGAAAATGTTAAGTTAAATAACAAGATAACATGCAATAACATGCAATCACACATCAGACTGGTTTAATCTTCACATCAATGTATAACCCATGTCTCCCTAATTATGGTATGCAGATTAGAGTCTGAAACCCCACAATGTTTACAATGCAAGGCTACAAAAGATACCGGAATGCATTTTTGACCTGGCCATTATTACAGGGCATTTCAGCTGTCATTTTTTAATAATTAGTTCTACTCCTGATATTGATTTGACAAAGAAATATGCCATTAATGTGTTTTCACGATGATATGTTTTCCCTGATGATACCCAAAGAAGAATGCCCTAGAGATGAAACAGGGCCATTCTTAGCATTCTGTGCATTCTACAGTGCGTGCACACACACACACACACACACACACACACACACACACACACACACACACACACACACACACACACACACACACACACACACACACACACACACACACACACACACACACACACACACACACACACACACACACACACATACAGTGATTAGGGGTGGGGCAGGGGAGGGGGGAAATAATAACATTCAAATAGCCTAAATAAACTAATCAGAGGATGAAATCTTCTGTGGGCCCTATTTGAAGAGTGGCCTCTCTAGTCTCTCTATACTAGACAGACAGACAATCCGTTTGCATTAAGACTCGAGGAAAGGCAAGCCCTGCTATGTGGACATGGAGGACTTGCTTTTTGTCTGCCATTACCAAGGTAACTAATTTATTTTACATACAAACAGCTTAGAGGCCGGATGCCATTTTTTTCAGGGACGGGGACAGGCGGTTATGGCAGACCCGACGCCAGGATTAAGTGACTAAGGGGGCAGTTCAAATAGGCCAGGGGGCAAACTTTTGTGGGGTTCTTGCAATCAAATTATATTGAATTATGCTTATATAATCAAGCTATACCACAATAAACATAAAGTTAAAATACCAAGACTGAGATCATTGACTAATTTTGAAATCTGTAGCCTAGCTCTGCTGCGCTTTTAGCGTATTAGCATAAAGGGAAGGGGGGATATCAAGTCAGTTGGACAACTGAATGCATTCAACTGAAATGTGTCTTCCACATTTAACCCAACCCCTCTGAATCAGAGAGGTGGGGGGGGCTGCCATAATCAACATCCACGTTTTCGGCACCCTGGGAACAGTGGGTTAACTGCCCTTGCTCAGGGGCAGAATGACAAATGTTTACCTTGTCAGCTCAGTGATTTGATCCAGCAACCTTTGGGTTACTGGCCCAACACTTTAGTGGACAGTGCCTTACAGCTATGCCGTTTTGGTAATGAAAATAGGCTACAAGATAGGGCAATTCATTAATTCAGCTAACGTGAATGCAGCAGTATACACAGCTGTCTTACCAAAATAATGCAAACTAAATGCTGAAAGTAGTAGCCTAGGTATTCATGCGTGCAAACTAAAATACTGAATAGCAGTTTGGCTTAGAATACCAAAAAAACCTGTAAATGCAAACAGAACAAAACAGCGGTTTTCAACCATGAAAAATCATGTCGCTCGCTCATGAGTTCAGCAACATGTTATGATATGGCACAATACACTTCTGTGAATCAAATTCTACCCATGTAATCAATTAAGCATTGCCAGCCTAGCATAGACAGATTTACAATACAAACAGTTCTAATTACAGCAACAAAAACCAACAGGCTGTCACGACTTCCGCCGATGTCGGTCCCTCTCCTTGTTTGGGCGGCGTTCAGCGGTCGACGTCACCGGCCTTCTAGCCATCGCCCGTTCCACTTTTAATTTTCCATTTGTTTTGTCTTTGTTTTACACACCTGGTTTCAATTCCCCAATTACATGTTCATTATTTAACCCTCTGTTTTCCCCATGGTTTTTGTGCGTGATTGTTTTATGTATGTTCGGTCCGTTATTGTGGGCTCGGTATTACGACATTTGAGTAAAGTTACTTGTGTTACTCATCTCTGCTGTCCTGAGCCTGACTCCTCTGCACCAGCTACACCCAGACCACTACACAGGCTACCAAGAAAACTAGAACAGAATGACGAAACATACCGATATTTAGCTATACCCAGGGGCGTCATGTGGGTTCTTGCATTGGAATTGTATTGAATTCTGATTATATTACTCTATACCATAATAAACATAAAAGTAAAAAAAAAACATGCTTTTGATCAAGAAGTGACAGGTTCAATGGCAGTAAATCTCGCTGCACTTTTTTAAATTGTTTCAATCTAACTTTTCAAAAGAGTTGCAGCTTCCTTGATGCTCTGTGGAACTTCCTGAGTAATCTTCTTGTATGATCCCCCCCCAAATGCCAGTTGGATTAGTTGAGCTTTCCTCGGGTGTAGCATGCTTCTTCTGTGCTGACTGAACACGTTTGTCAAAGTGAAAAATGAGTCCTCGCATATAGCTGTGAACGCCACAAAAAATCAGTCCACGTTTCAGTGCAGTAAGCACGGTCGGCAAAGCGGAAAGAGGCCCAGAGAATGATTGTGGGATATCAATTGGGGTCCATTTGTCTTCATTGGAGCCAGAGCTTCTGATTTCAGTCTGCAAAAACTGACCAAAACTGTTTTGCTTAGACCTAGCAATGGTTTAACCTTTTTCACATCTAGAAAAGCATGGCTCTTTGGGTCAAGGGCACACAGGGCCTCCACTAGTTGGCCTTTGCGTTTGCCTGAATCGTTCTGACATTTCACCAATGACAGCATACAACGTACTGAAGAACTTTTAAACTCAGTCTCTCTCCTCCTCTGTCCTACTGTACTGTCCACCACATATTGCTGTACATTTGTACTTACAAAAAGGTGTAATGGGTCCGTACTCAAAAAGATGTGGCATAAAGCTTACTTCATTATGCAATTTAAAAAAATGATTTCCACTGCATCAGGGATAGCGTACACAGACGTTTCAGCTTTACAGCCTTCTTCAGTGTGTAGGTACACTTTTCTTTCATTCAAAACATTAATGTACATTGAGTAGAGCACAGGAGTGTACTGTACTGTACTGTACCAAACTATATTCTACATTACTGTGCTGTGCTATATTGTTCTGTACTGTACTCTTCTGTGCTCTGCTGGGCTGCACTGTGATGTCCAAACTTGACAAACATGAGGATATTGACATTCATATCCATAATTATGCATTTCTGTGTAGTACAGAAAAGGGACCCATGATGTAATTCCGTTGCCATAATTCCGTTACCGGTTGTAAATCCACTTCACTTACTGTAGTTCAATAACCAAGGAGCCGTATCATAGCTGACACTACATTCTTTCTGCAGACATCTTTGAATCTTAACTCAGAGCAGTTTTGGAAAATGTTGTACCATATATCCCTGAGGGAGATTTTACCATATTTCTGATTCCAAAATTTGCAAAACTTCCACTAAAATATATTTTTTTAATGTTGTGGTGGAAATTCTTAAAAGTAATCCTCCAAATGGTTTGTTAAACTTTGAAAATAAAGGTTATTATTTGGCATACATTTAAAAGTGAAAAAAACGTGTCATAACTTATTTCCGTTGCCTTGGAATTGCCCGCCACTACTTGGCCAAAACGTTTCAGATGCCTTCAGACGTCTGTCAATGGTTTCCCTCTTAAATGTACTGTATGTCATTTATATGGGCCGAAAGCTATAGTATGCAGGTTTGGATAGAAGATCGTTAGGCTTGGACATTCATTCAAACAATTTGCATGTTTCCCCTTTTTAGTGATTTTGTTTTTTTCCGTCTCTCTCTACAGACTTGCCAACACTGTTCTTTAGTCAAAGCTATACAGTATTTCCTGTTATTGCAGGCAGTAGTACTGTATGTGTTCCATTTTGTTAAACATTTTCTTGTTTTCCCTTTGTCTCTCACTGGTAAATGCATTGACAGGAGTGTGATTGGCTATTATAGGGAAAGGATCATTACATTGTTGTCTCTTTACTTTGGGGCCAGAGAGAGAGCTAGAGAGAGAGCGAGAGAGAGGCAGGGAAGGAGGGAGGGAGGGGGAGACACAGAGAGTACAATTATCCCAGTATCCCATGCCTACCAACTTGTCTAGCGTCTCTCCTCCTCTCCTCTTTGATGGGTGTTAGGGAGACGGGGCTGGCCGCTGATCCCTCCACCCGTGTCTTGTCCTACATTTGAACATGACTCCTCTCACTCAATTACTACAGGGTTGAGAATGTTGCCTAAAGCCATCTGTCGGAAGAGAGAAATAAAGAGAGAGAAAGAGAGAGAGAGATATTCTCTGTTCCTTTGCCATCAGGGGATCTGAGGTTACAGGACTGTAAAATAAAGAACGCTGTTCATGTTCAATACGTTTTTAAGTGATCCTGACAGGAGCTGTGATACATGCTGAAAAGGGAAGAAAATGATTACTTTAAGTGGATATCAATCAAAAGCTAAATTGTGAGCGGTTCATTCAAAACTGTGGAACAGCTGTGTCGGGTCAGGTCAAAGTACAGAGGAGACAGGTGCTGGCTAACATGAGAAATGAACAGCTTGCCAAAATGATTGAGAGGCTTTGTTTCATGTGCGGGTTTGGTATGGGAATTAATGAATGGCAGCAACTATTTGTGATTAATCTCTGCTAACCTCTGTCTGTGTCCTCCAAGAAGATTATACTGAGCTACAGAACTCAGTGTTTGTGTCCCAAATGGCACCCTACTCCCTATATAGTGCACTACTTTATAACAGGGCCCATAGGTGTGTGTAGGGCCATGTAGGGAATTGGGTTCCATTTCACAGTAAGTATTGTATTCGGCGAATGTGACAAATACAATTTGATTTGATTTGAAAGCAGACTGTATGAAATAGATAGATGCCCTCTCCCCTCCAGTCTTGTTTCATGCAATTCTCAATATTCAAGCAACACGTAATGAGTGTTAAACCCAATAGAGTGAGGGAATGTGAAGTGTTTTTTTTCTTCATCCATGCTGTTGGCTGTTGCGGTCAACAGCCAAACCAATGATGAATCCTTTAGCATTTTAAACAGCTCTTCAATCAAATTGCGACTATGTTTTTCAAACATGCCGTTCGGAGTCTGTGACACTCCTCTTAAAACTATTTCGATATGAAAGTAGGCTTTTGACATGATAAGCACATGAGAGATCCTGACTTGGTCACACTTAAATGGTTGTGATCCAGGGGGCTTGGTAGCTAGTTTAGTTCTATCTCTTCCTCTGTCTCTCTCTCTGTGTGTGTGTGTGTGTGTGTTACATGCTGGGAGTTTGTGTGTGTGTGTGTTACATGCTGAGAGTTTGTGTGTGTGTGTTACATGCTGGGAGTTTGTGTGTGTGTGTGTTACATGCTGGGAGTTTGTGTGTGTGTGAGTGTGTGTGTTACATGCGGGGAGTTTGTGTGTGTGTGTGTTACATGCGGGGAGTTTGTGTGTGTGTGTGTGTGTTACATGCTGGGAGTTTGTGTGTGTGTGTGTGTGTGTGTGTTACATGCTGGGAGTTTATGTGTGTGTGTGTGTTACATGCGGGGAGTTTGTGTGTGTGTGTGTGTGTTACATGCTATGAGTTTGTGTGCGTGTGTGTGTTATATGCTGGGAGTTTGGGTGTGCGTGTGTGTGTTATATGCTGGGAGTTTGGGTGTGTGTGTGTGTGTTACATTCTGGGAGTTTGGGTGTGTGTGTGTGTGTGTGTTACATGCTGGGAGTTTGGGTGTGTGAGAAAGTGCTGCGTGGGGTTATATGACTTCTGCTTTCTTTTTCCTAGTGATGGGAAACTGAGACTTTCTGAAGGCTTCAGAGCTTTCACCAAATTGTGCTGAAAGACAGTTCATTATCGGTTTCAAAAGCACATCATTAGTGAAATCTGCTGCTCGACAATAATTAGCAGCGTCTGATTATCAGAAATATATAAAAAACAGTGTGCCTTCACATGGATTCAACCTCATACCCTCACATCTCTGAAAGTTCCATAGTTCCTTACCCTACCTGTTACCGGTCAGGTGAAACTACATGCATAAAATCCTAACTATATTTGTAAGTACGGTGTCAAAAGAATGCACCGAAACCACGGTGAAATCAGTGTGATCTTGCGTTTTGCAACTCACGGTTTGAAAAAGCATGTGATCAAATGAAGCTTCAGACATCATGGATCACATGCCTCTGATAAAGTGATAGCGGCACTGGCACACTGCTTCGAAGTAAATTGCTTTCCGAATTCGACTCATGCCATGGAGCTGCGGTATCTAACATAACATCACTACATTTTCCCTTGGTGAATGGTTTTTAAATAATTAAATTATGGGGGTTGTTGTAGTTGTTTCTTTTGGTCAGTTTGGTTAGTTTGCCCGGAGTTTGGTGAGGATGGATGGTGACCCACATAGGGACATTGTCCCTATCGCTACGGCATGGCTTCAGGTGTGCTACGGACACTACTGTCACTGTGGAGGAGGTTCTTATTGCTCTGGGAAAAAAGGTAGGCTATGAGAATGTCACTTATGATTTGAGGATGAACAAAGCGGTTGTGGTATTTCTGAAAGAGGAACGTTCTGTCAATCGGATGGTTAAAAAACAGCATTCTCCTTAATGTTGAGTTTGTTCGTTTCACGCCACTCTTCTCTCCGTCTACTCGTGATACGACTTCGAATGTGCCGCTGTTCATTCCCAATGAGCTACTGTGTGAGAGAGCTGTTGAACTATGGGAAGTTTGCAAGTTGGAGAAAAATGCAAGCACCCGGTGGAGAAACAAGTCATGTCCTTTAGCTGACAGGTGTTTGTTTCTGGACTCACTGGAGCAGACTTCAGAGCTGCCTAGTGCTGAGTGATTAGTGCTTTTGGAGGTCGGTTCGGTTTCGGTCCGAATATTGAAATGATTTGGTTTTTGATTTAAACATTTAACTTCTTGGAACTCTAGGGGCGCAATTTCATTTTTGGATGAAAAACGTTCCCGTTTTAAACAAGATATTTTGTCACAAAAAGATGCTCGACTATGCATATAATTGCTACTGTTCGAAAGAAAACACTCTGACGTGTCCAGAAATACAAAGATCTTCTCTGTGCGTGCCCTTTAACGTGAGCTTCAGGCAAAACCAAGATGAGATGGCATCCAGGAAATGACAAGGATTTTTGAGGCTCTGTTTGTCATGATCTCCTTATATGGCTGTGAACGCAAGAGGAATGAGTCTGCCCTTTCTTTTCCCCAAGGTGTCTGCAGCATTGTGACGTATTTGTAGGCAGATCATTGGAAGATTGACCATAAGAGACCACATTTACCACGTGTCCGCCCGGTGTCCTGCGCCGAAATTGGTGCGCAAAGTCACCTGCCAGTATTTTTCCAAACAATACAGAGAGTAAAGCAAGCTTCCACGAACTGCATGTCAATGAAGAGATATGTGAAAAAACACCTTGAGGACTGATTCCAAACAGCGTTTGCCATGTTTCGGTCGATATTATGTAGTTAATCCGGAAAAGTTTTACGTTGTAGGTGACTGCATTTTCGGTTCGTTTCAGTAGCCAGGCGCAATGTAGAAAACGAAACGATTTCTCCTACACACAGACGCTTTCAGGAAACACTGCGCATTTGGTGTGTAACTGAGAGTCTCCTCATTGAAAACATCAGAAGCTCTTCAAAGGTAAATGATTTTATTTATTTGGTTATCTGGTTTTTGTGAAAATGTTGCGTGCTACATGTTATTCAAAATGCATTGCTAGCTTTGCATACTCTTACACAAATTAGTCAATTTCTATGGTTCAAAAGCATATTTTGAAAATCTGAGATGACAGTGTTGTTAAGAAAAGGCTAAGCTTGAGAGCAGATGCATTATTTTCATTTTATTTGCGATTTTCAGAAATCGTTAACTTTACATTATGCTAATGAGCTTCAGGCTATAACTGTATACAGGGTTTTTTCATAGCCATAAGTGAAAAAAAATAGCGATTTGTCCTACACAAATAATATTTTTTTGAAAAACTGCACATTTGCTATGTAACTGAGAGTCTCCTTTGAAAACATCCGAAGCTCTTCAAAGTTAATGATTTTATTTATTTGGTTATCTGGCTTTTGTGAAAATGTTGCTTTCTACATGCTACACAAAATGCTATGCTAGGTCAATTTCTATGGTTCAAAAGCATATTTTGAAAATCTGAGATGACAGTGTTGTTAAGAAAAGGCTAAGCTTGAAGCAAACACATTATTTTAATTTTATTTGCGAAGAAATCAACGTTGCGTTATGCTAATGAGCCTGAGGCTTTAGTCACGATCCCGGATCCGGGATGGGGAGTTTCAACAGGTTAAACATTAAACACACTATGCGTTATGTGGGTTTACTGCTGTTACAACACTGAATAAAACAATTAATACAAGTCCCATGATGGTAGTGACGGCCAATTACTGCTTATCACTTATTAACCATCACTTATTCACATTACTTTCTAATCTTATCTCTATAAAGCTGCTGCCTGTCTTCTCTGACAAAATCACAATTTTAGTGGTTCTTCAGAGTAAATAAGGCATACTTTTATGACTGCTGAATACAAACTATCAATCACTTACTGTAGACTCAATTGTGTGTTCTCTATTCTCTCAGTCTCCATGCCTACTCCTCACAGACCAGACAAGTTTGAGCGAACGCGCAATGGATTATGGTTGCTGTAGTTAATTACTTTGTTTTCTGCTCTAAATTATGTAGAATATTGCTCTGCTGGAAACTACAACTCCCTACCTCATCATACACTTCAGACCTGATCTGATGTATCTCTACAAAAACTGCACATCAAGCTCACAGAAAACAAATTACAAAATGGAATTCAAATAATTGAACCGATGTCAGTCAATTAGTTGTTTAAAAAATAAAAAAGAACCACACTAAAGCTGTCATTTAAAGTATGATAATAGGCTATTCAGGGCCTTCGGAAAGTATTTTGACCACTTGACTTTTTCCACATTTTGTTACGTTACAGCCTTATTCTAAAATTGATTAAATCGTTTTTGTCACTCATCAAATCTACACACAAAACCTCATAATGACAAAGCAAAAATAGGTATTTTCACTCATCAAATCTAAACACAAAACCTCATAATGACAAAGCAAAAATAGGTATTATGTTAATTTATAAAAATAAAAAAAATACTGAAAAATCACAACATAAGTAGTCAGAGCCTTTACTCAGTACTTTGTTGAAGCACCGTTGAAAGTGATTACAACATCGCGTCTTCTTGGATATGACTCTACAAGAATGGCACACCAAGTTTCTCACATACTTCTCTGCAAATCCTCTCAAGTTCAGTCAGGTTGGATGGGGAGCATTGCTGCACAGCTATTTTCAGGTCTCTCCAGAGATGTTCATGTCTGGGTTCTGCCTGGGCCACTCAAGGACATTCATATTGTCCGTAGGATCGTTGTCCTGTAGGAAGGTGAACCTTCACCCCCGTCTGAGGCCCTGAGTGCTCTGGAGCAGGTTTTCATAAAGAATCTAATATTTTCCTATCCTGACTAGTCTCCCAGTCCCTTCCACAGAAAAAAATTCCCACGGCATGATGCTGCCACCACCTTGCTTCACAGTAGGGATGGTGCCATGTTTCCGCCAGATGTGACGCTTGGCATTCAGGCCAATCTTGGTTTCGTCGGACCAGAGAATCTTGTTTCTCATTGTCAGAGTCTTAAAGTGCCTTTTGGCAAACTCCAAGTGGGCTGTCATGTGTCTTTTACTGAGGAGTGGTTTCCATCTGGCGATTGTACCATAAAGGCCTGATTGGTGGAGTGCTGCATAGACAGTTGTCCTTCTGGAAGGTTCTCCCATCTCCACAGAGGAACTCTAGAGCTCTGTCAGAGTGACCATCAGGTTCTTTGTCACCTCCCTGACCAAGGCCTTTCTCCCCAGATTGCTCAGTTTGGCCGGGTGGCCAGCTATAGGAAGAGTCTTGGTGGTTCCAAACTTCTTCCATTTAAGAATGATGGATGCCACTTTTTTCTTGGGGACCTTCAAATGCTGCAGACATTTTTTGGTACCCTTCCCCACAAGCCTCGACACGATCCTGTATCAGTGTTCCATGGACCTTTGACCTCATGGCTTTGTTTTTGCTCTGACATGCACTGTCAACTATGGGACTTAGACAGGTGTGTACCTTTCAAAATCTTGTCCAATTAATTTAATTGACCACAGGTGGACTCCAATCAAGTTGTAGAAATTTCTCAAGGAGGATTAATGGAAACAGGATGCACCTGAGATAACTTTCGAGTCTCATAGCAAAGGGTCTGAATACTTTCGTATATAAGAATAAAAAAAAACAGTTTTCGCATTGTCATTATGGGATATTATGTGTAGATTGCTGACAATTTATATTTAATTAATACATTTTTCGAATAAGGCTGTAACCTAACAACATTTAAAAAAAGTCAATGGGTCTGAATACTTTCCGAATGCACTGTATATGGCTTATTTGAGTATTCACCATTCAGTGCTTTGAGTGTCGCATGCTTGCCCACACATTGATTCCCCCCCCCCCCTGCTGCCCCCGGGCAGGCAGCAACAAAATAGACCCAGTCAAGGGGAACACTACTGATACCCAGTCTACACGCTTAGAGAGTACTTAGCAACAGCCCGTCCACGAGGGAGTAGTGTAGTGTCTACCGAGTCACAGACACCAGTTGTCACGAGCAATGAGGATGAATCCGGGGAACTGGCTTCCCTTATAGAGGAGGAGGTGGTGATTTGTGCGAGTGGTGGGGTGCAGGGAGCGAGTGGTGAAAGTGATGTGACTGGGGCTGAGGCGGCTGCAACCACTGTTGAAGAAGAGGAGGAAATAGGAGACGTTTCCAACATCTCCGTCATCATGTCAGAGCTGGCTGGTGATAACTTGCTGTATACACTAGACTAGATCAGACTTCTGGATAGTCAGATAAATGCTTGGTTTTTTGATGAAGGTAAGTTTGTCAGGTCAGTTGAAATTTTGTAAAAGACTGTGGGGATAGATATATTGAGTGAGAAAAGGTGAAAAATATTGAAAATCAGGGTAAAATAAAAAGGAAAACTAATACTAATACTAATACTAATAATAATGATCGTGCCTCACAGGGTGTTTCCTTTTCCTTGTCTGTTTAATTTTTTCTGGTTGTCCGATACAATTTCAATATGGAGGCACTAAGGGTGGGCTCTTAAGATAATTGGGTAGAGGCATAGGATTAAGGGGGCTTTGGTTTCAAAAGTAATAAGACAAAAGATTAATGTCGTTTTCCTACAGGAGATGAGGCTAATGATGTTGACTGTGGGGTGACAATTGTGTTTTTAATCAAGCTTAGGGGCTACTGTGTTATCTACAGCAGAGGTCATGGGAAGTTTGTTTTACTTCCTGAATTGTTATGCTCTGAATGGAGGTACAGAGCGCATTGCTGTATTTTATAAAATAAAGGAAACATTAAAGACAGCGTGACCAGGAGGGGTGTATGGTTTTGGGAGGGGAGGGGACTGGAACTGTACTGTGGATTTCTGTAACAGTGTTCTTCGTTTGTTGAATGAGAGTCGGACCGAAATGCAGCATGGTGGTTACTAATGTCTTTAATGAAGAAAAACGGAACGATACATGAATTAACTAATAAATACAAAAAAACAACAAATGGAACGTGAAACCTATTACAGCCTATCTCGTGAACACTACACAGAGACAGGAACAATCACCCACGAAATACACAGTGAAACCCAGGCAACCTAAATACGGTTCCCTATCAGAGACAACAAGAATCACCTGACTCTGATTGAGAACCGCCTCAGGCAGCCAAACCTAAACTAAACACACCCCTAATCAACCACAATCCCAATGCCTACAAAAACCCCAATACGACAACACAATAACATAAACCCATGTTACACCCTGGCCTGACCAACTAATTAACTAAAACACAAAATACTAAGACCAAGGCGTGACAGAACCCCCCCCAAGGTGTGGACTCCCGGACGCACCTCAAAACCATAGGGAGGGTCCGGGTGGGCGTCTGTCCATGGTGGCGGTTCCGGCTCGGGACGTGGACCCCACTCCATAAATGTCATAGTTCCTCCCCTTCGCGTCCTGGGATAATCCACCCTCGCCGCCGACCATGGCCTAATAGTCCTCACCCAGAACCCCACTGAACTGAGGAGTAGCTCGTGACTGAGGGGCAGCTCGGGACTGAGGGGCAGCTCGGGACTGAAGCAGCTCGGGACTGAGGGGAAGCTCGGGACTGAGGGGCAGCTCGGGACTGAGGGGCAGCTCGGGACTGAGGGGCAGCCCAGCACTGAGAGGAAGCCCAGCCAGGCAGTTGAATCCGGCAGATCCTGGCTGGCTGGCAGTTCTGGCAGATCCTGGCTGACTGGTGGATCTGGAAGAGTCTGGTTGACTGGCGGATCTGGAAGAGTCTGGCTGACTGGCAGATCTGGAAGAGTCTGGCAGATCTGGAAGAGTCTGACTGACAGGCAGATCTGGAAGAGTCTGGATGACTGGCAGATCTGGAAGAGTCTGGCTGACTGGCGGATCCTGGCAGACTGGCGGCTCTGGCTGCTCCATGCAGATTGACAGCTCAGACTGTTCCATGCAGACTAACAGCTTTGGCAGCTCCTTGCAGACTGGCAGCTCCTTGCAGACTGGCAACTCCTTGCAGACTGGCAACTCCTTGCAGACTGGCAGCTCCATGCAGACTGGCAGCTCCTTGCAGACTGGCAGCTCCTTGCAGACTGGCAGCTCCTTGCAGACTGGCAGCTCCTTGCAGCTCCATGCAGACTGGCAGCTCTAGCTGCTCCATGCAGACTGGCAGCTCTAGCTGCTACATGCAGACTGGCAGCTCTAGCTGCTACATGCAGACTGGTAACTCTGGCTGCTCCATGCAGACTGGCAGCTCAGGCTGCTCCGAACAGGCAGGAGGCTCCGGCAGCGCTGTAGAGGAGGAAGGCTCTAGAAGCGCTGAACAGGCGGGAGACTCCGGTAGCGCAGGAGAGGAGAAAGACTCCGACAGCGCAGGAGAGGCGAGGCGCACTGTAGGCCTGATGCGTGGTGCTGGCACTGGTGGTATTGGGCCGAAGACACGCACAGGAAGCCTGGTGCGGGGAGCTGCTAACGGAGGGCTGGGGTGTGGAGGTGGTACTGGATAGACCGGACCGTGCAGGCGCACTGGAGCTCTTGAGCACCGAGCCTGCCCAACCTTACCCAGTTGAATACTCTCGGTCGCCCTGCCAGTGCGGCGAGGTGGAATAGCCCGCACTGGGCTATGTAGTCGAACCGGAGACACCGAGCGCAAGGCTGGTGCCATGTAAGCCGGCCCAAGGAGACGCACTGGGGACCAGATGCGTAGAGCCGGCTTCATGGCATTTGGCTCGACGCTCAATCTAGCCCGGCCGATACGCGGAGCTGAAATATACCGCACCGTCCACACCACTGCAAAACACGGTGCCTGCCCGGTCTCTCTAGCCCCCCGGTAAGCACAGGGAGTTTGCGCAGGTCTCCTACCTGGCGTAGCCATACTCCCTGTAAGCCCCCCCCCCCCAAGAAGTTTTTGGGGCTGATTCCCGGGCTTTACTCTGCGCCGTCGTGATTGCCTCTCCAACTCCATTCTTCTATAGCCCTCTTCGCACTGCTCCAGCGAATCCCAGGCAGGCTCCGACACTCTCTCTGGGTCGACCGCCCACCTGTCTATTTCTTCCCACGTCGTATACTCCATACTTCTACTGTCCATAACGTCCTCCCTTCGCTGCTCCTGCTGTCGCTGCCTGTTACCACGCCGCTCGGTCCGTGTGTGGTGGGTGATTCTGTAACGGCGTTCTTCGTTTGTTGAATGAGAGTCGGACCGAAATGCAGCGTGGTGGTTACTAATGTCTTTAATGAAGAATAACGGAACAATACATAAAATAACTAATAAATACAAAAAAACAACAAACGGAACGTGAAACCTATTACAGCCTATCTGGTGAACACTACACAGAGACAGGAACAATCAACCATCGAAATACACAGTGAAACCCAGGCTACCTAAATATGGTTCCCTATCAGAGACAACAAGAATCACCTGACTCTGATTGAGAACCGCCTCAGGCAGCCAAACCTAAACTAAACACACCCCTAATCAACCACAATCCCAATGCCTACAAAAAACCCAACACGACAACACAATAACATAAACCCATGTCACACCCTGGCCTGACCAACTAATTAACTAAAACACAAAATACTAAGACCAAGGTGTGACAATTTCATTGTTTATCGCACTGGTGAAGAGCAGCACCTGCGGTCAGTCACCAGTCTATCTAGTGTACTAGTGGAGTTTGAGCTGTCGGATGTGTGGAGTGTCAAACACACAAACATTATGCAGTATACATGGGTAAAGGTCTGGGAGGGTGACCACAGATAATGTGACTCTGTGTGCACTGCACAGATGCTTCATGGATTTCTTAATTAAACCAGGCCCTTTGCAGAGAGAGAGAGAGATGTTTTGGACTCTGACATTACTCTTCAGGGACTGTTCACTGCAGTAACGCAGCTCTCCTCAGGCCGAGCACCTGGTATTGATGGTTTGCCATCAGACTTCTACAAACTTTTCTGGGGATGTATTGGAAGGATCCTTTCAGTCTTTCAAAGCAGGGGGATTTGGCTCTTTTGAAAAACTGCCTACCTGTAGCATTGTTGTGTTCTGAATATAAGATCATATCTAAGTGTCTCTCTAACAGGTTAAAGGAATATCTGGGAATGTTGATCCACAAGGACTAATTGTATTGCATACCTGATATATCTATTGTGTATGATTTATTGTTTGTAAACTGTCAGATGTGAATGTTAGTCTGCTTTCTCTTGATCAGGAGAAGACTTTTGATTGTGTAGACCACCAGTATTTATTTGGAACGATGAATGTTTGGTGAAGGTGGGTTGAGTTGGCCTATCACAGTTCAAAGGTATTAGACAGGGTTGCCAAACTTGTGCCAGCTAAACTGTCTCGCAATTGAGCCATTGAATTGTTTACTACGAGTTAAGCTTACTGGTTTCTCCATGCCAGGGATGACTCAGCATCCAGGGACCGCTTTGTCTGCGTAGGCAGATGATGTGACAGTAGGAAACAAGGACGTTGAGGTTCTGTCAGGTGCTCAAAACGCTAGGGTGAATTGGGCCAAAAGTGAAGCTCAATGTCAGGCAGGTCAATGTCAGACAGGGACCACTCCACAGCTACTGGGGGGTGGGGTGGGGGTTGGGGGGGGGGTTACAGTGCATAGTAGAAATCCAGGACAAAGGTACTTATCTCCCCGCCTGCTTCGCCCAGTTCTTGTAATGCAATTGTATCCCGCTGCTTGCTGGATGACTCCTCGTACCTTTCATCTGGTGACACTGATGATCGCCTCCAGACACTGATTGATGATACAGCATAAGTCCTCGAGGCACTGATGATACGACTGTACTGTCTTCCTCCGAGTCCATGTCATCAAGATCTTCTGCATGGCCAGATGTCTTTTGTGTACCCTGTTTCTCCTATAACGCAGAGATATAACTTGACCAGGGCTAATGAGACACTTCCTTGTGGGCGCTATCTTTTACTTTATTAATTCAGAAGTGTGCACTTGTTCACTCCCCCTGTTGCTAGAAGTCTTTTATTGAAGTACCATTTCATGAATGTTCAATCCATGTTTGTGTGTGTATGCATGTGTGTAACAGATTATGCAATTATTTCCTTTAAAAATACAAAATTCATTTTGCTACATAAATGTGCATTTTTCTGATTCTTTATTCCTAAATTCCCAGACAACATACCTACAGAAACCGGCCAAAGGCATTAGGCGATGAAAACAAAAGTCATTTTAGAGATCTTTTTATTCTCTATGTTTGGTTGGTCAGGGTGTGACTCGGGTGGGAAACTCTATGTTCTTTTTTTCTATGTTTTGGCAGGGTATGGTTCTCAATCAGGGACAGCTGTCTATCGTTGTCTCTGATTGGGAATAATACTTAGGCAGCCTTTTTCCCTGTTGTATTTGTGGGTAGTTGTCTTCGTTTGACGCAGGTATAGCCTCACTGAGCTTCACGGTCGTTTTTTTACGCTTTTTTACGCTTACCACGCTGCACCTCGGTCCGGTCATTTTCAAGACAGCGACTGTGACAATTCTAGGGTTTTTCTTTATTTGTACTATTTTCTACATTATAGGATAATAGCAAAGGCATCAGAACTATGAAATAACACATATGAAATCATGTAGTAACCAAAAAAGTTTGAAACAAATCAAAATATCTTTTATATTTTAGATTATTTAAAGAAGCCACTCTTTGCCTTGATGACAGCTTTGCACACTCTTGGCATTCTCTCAACTAGCTCCACCTGGAATGCTTTTCCAACAGTCTTCAAGGAGTTCCCACTTATGCTGAGTTCTTTTTGGCTGTGTTTCCTTCCCTCTGTGGTCCAACTCATCCCAAACCATCTCATTTGGGTTGAGGTCGGGTGATTGGGGAGGCCAGGTCATCTGATGCAGCACTCCGTCACTCTCCTTCTTGGTCAAATAGCCTTTACACAGCCTGAAGTTGTGTTGGGTCATTGTCTTGTTGAAAAAAGATATATAGCCCCACTAAGCGCAAACCTGATGGTGTAAAGCTGCAGAATGCTGTGGTATCCATGCTGGTTAAGTGTGCCTTGAATTTCAAATAAATCAGTGTCACCAGCAAAGCACTCCCACACCATCAGACCTCCTCGTGCTTCACAGAGTGAACCACACATGCGGAGATCATCCGTTTACCTACTCTGCGTCTCAAAAAGACACGTTGGTTGGAACAGAAAATCTCAAATTTGGCCTCCATGAGCAAGGGACAGATTTCCACCTGTCTAATGCCGATTGCTCATGTTTCTTGGCCCAAGCGAGTCTCTTCTTGTTATTGGTGTCCTTTGGTTTCTTTGCAGCAATTCGAACATGAAGGCCTGATTCATGCAGTCGCCCCTGAACAGTTGATGTTGAGATGTGACTGTAAAGTGAACTCTTGTTAAGCATTTATTTGGGCTGCAATTTCTGAGAGTAACTCTAATGAACGTATCATCTGCAGCAGAGGTATCTTTCTGTGGCGGTTCTCATGAGAGCCAGTTTCACCATTGCACGTGATGGTTTTTGCGACTCTACTTCAAAGTTATTGAAATGTTCCTGTTTGATTGATCTTCATGTCTTAAAGTAATGATGAACTTTTAACAAGGCACCTGTTCATTGAAATGCTTCCAGGTGATGACCACATGAAGCTGGTTGAGAGAATTTAAAGAGTGTGCTAAGCTGTTATCAAGGCAAAGGTTGGCTACTTTGAAGAACCTCAAAATAACATTTAGGTTACTACATGATTCCATATTTGTTATTTCATAATTTGAAATATTCACTATTATTCTACAATGTAGAAATAAAAACCCTTGCATGAGTAGGTGAGTCAAATAGCTTTAAGTCAAATAGCTTGAACTTGTTTTGTCATTATTTAGTATGGTCAGGGCGTGAGTTGGGGTGGGCAGTCGATGTTTGTTTTTCTATAATTTGGGAATTTCTATGTTTCGGCCTAGTATGGTTCTCAATCAGAGGCAGGTGTCATTAGTTGTCTCTGATTGAGAATCATACTGAGGGAGCCAGTGTTTCACTGTGTGTTTGTGGGTGATTGTTCCTGTCTCTGTGTTTGCACCAGATAGGGCTGTTTTTGGTTTTCCATGTTTATTGTTTTGTAGTGTTCATGTTGATCTTTTTTTTTATTAAACATGAATCAATATAACCACGCTGCATTTTGGTCCGCCTCTCCTTCAAGTAAAGAAAACCGTTACAATTAAGTTGTGTTTGATAAACATTAATACTTTTTGTCAATCTGACAACTATTTTGAATTATGATTTCTAAATCCAATACTGTTTAAATAACTCAAGTAAATTAACTAAATCTGTAATAATCATTAAGTAAAAAAAAAAATTAAATAAAAACTTTTTCCATTATTGATTTCAAAATTGATAGAGGAGCTTCAAAGGACATTTCTTCTGGTCTTTTCTTGTCTTAGCTTGATGGCATACACACTGCTGATGAGGGCGTTGGCTGTTCCTGGACAATAGCAGTTCCTATAGTATACGGCTGAACGGGGTTGATTTGACTGGTATCCAATAACCTTGCCTGCTGAGGCAGGTGGTAACAGATCTGATCCTCTTGCCAGCAACCTATCGGGCATATGTGTCCAATAAGACACACACTGACCTGTTGGGGAGGTGCAGGAGGGTGAGGGGATGCTGCTGTCTTTCAAGACCCCAGAACTGGGGGAGTTCACGGCAAAGATAAGAAAGGCGATGTACATGATATGTGTGAAGGTGTCGCATGTGTCCTCCTTGGAAGTGGTTAGATCATCGAGGAAGGCCAGTTTGTTTGAACTAATCACTTCCCTTCTCCGAAAGGCTTCTGACGGTCTTTATTAAACAAACTGCCAAATGATAAACGGACAGCTGACCTCTAATGGGGGATACTACATGAGGTGATAGACACCACCTGGATCCAAGCTTTGGGGAGGATGAGTCCATTCTGTGGCTTCTCTGAGTCGCTAGCTCAGACATCTTTTTGTACAATGTCCAAAACTGGCGGGGATGTTTTGCGCTGTTAACCAGCTGTTTTTTTTCCTTGGAGGAGGTTTTCTCTTCCTGCCTTTTTGTTTTTGGACCAAGGTATAGTTTTAGGGGAGTGGTAGTCCTACTTCATTTCATATCAGGAGCAGCCAAGCTAGTGATCTGGAAGACCAGGAGAAATTGCATACAGGGACATGGGTCTGTGGACATGCTGGCCATGCTCAGGGGGATTACTATGTTGGTGTTTCCTTAATTTTCACAGTAACTTGTACAAATGTAAGGGATAGTGTACCATTTGGTCAGTCAGAAATCAAAATAACACATCTGGAGACCATCTCCTCATCTCTGCCCTACTTTCTCTGCTTGGTGCTCTGAAAGGGTGTGATCCACAGTCTATTGTGTGTCTATCCAAGTTAACCGTCCTTCTATGACTTTAAACTTCAAATCTCGGAGAACAGCAGTTGTGGGAACTAAAGATATATTTCTTTGGACAGATGACTGAATACAGTGTGCATTTTAGAACACCCTCAACCTCAAGCCTCAGGTCGTACCCGTACACCATAACTCAGGTGTCCTAAAATGGACACAATAGTAGAGTAGATTCCTGAATCCCACTAACCTCATGTTGCTGTGTTATGAGGTTAGCGAGCAGGTTGGTACTTGACACACATATCATGCCAATAGATATAGCTGCCTAATTCTGTCTTGGCATTGGATTGACACTGGGCTGGGGCGTGTATGGAGGTGCACACACTGTCCTCTACTATTTAACACCATGTGCCTCTACTCATAAAGTGATAGTCGCTGGCATTCTATCATAGCTACTGTATATCAGGTGTTGACATGCACCATGCCACAAATTATTAGATTCAACAGACAACGAATATGGCTGGTATGGCACTGGCATAATGTAGCTGGCACTCAGTTTATACAATCATGATGGCTTAATACATAGCTGGCTATCAGTGTCTGGGGGGAGACGTGGGGTATTTCACACATACTGTACAGTGGACTAGATACTGGAGAGGATAGTGGTCATATTCTTGTTATATGTCATCATTTGGTACTGATCTAGGGAAATGAGCTACCTCACGCTACAGAAACAACAGATAGGCTCCTGTGGGCCACTCTGGCTCGGTCAAGGCTTACATTAGGACGCAGAGATGTGTGTGGAATGGGTATGTGCTATGGGTTTGAGTTCATGAATGTGTACTAATGGTAGCTCTCTACAATGAGGACTCATTGGGGTACTACTGGGTTGAGTGTGTTCTGCCAATTAAGTAACACTTTAATTGTAAATTAGAGAACATTTTGGAGTGTTTCCTCCATCTAATTATTTGATGATTGCAAACCAGACTAGCACATTAACAGTTTTTAAACATACCATGTACATTCTTCATGGCACTGAAAAGATAGACTATACCCTTTGTGTTACTATGTTACCTAAGCCAATATATGGGTTGTAAGATTGCAGTCTAATGGCACCCCTCCAGGCCAGATTAACGCCTTCCGAAAGCCTTCCAAATGTCACAAACTTTAATTCCTGGGGTCTCTGAGACTGGACCCTGACCCACGCCCCACAACCCCCCAACACCCAATGGGCTAATCAGAGTCATTACCGCCCCCAGTCGTCAACGACAACAGCCTGTCATGAAAGGTTTGTTCCTACAACTAGCCTGTAATTGGATGATTAGATTAGGAAGTGGACAGGAGGGTAATGTGATACTGCACATAATGATGTGTGGCCATGATAGCAGCGTAAGGGGCTTTTTTAAATGTATTTTTAATTTAACCTTTACTTAACTAGGCAAGTCAGTTTAGCCTAGTCTGTGATGAATCTGAAGATTTGGCATCATAAATTAAAATGATTTGCGCTAGAATGGATTGAGTGAGCCATTTAGCATCTGTCAGTCTGCCCATATGCCACAGAGATTAACTACGGACATTTTTTCTCCTCCTCGCTTGCCCGCCACTCCTCGGAAAGTGTCATTAGGAGGATAGGGAGAGAGAAAGAGCGAGAGAAAGAGATAGAGAAAGGAAAAACAGGGTGATGTGGTTAAAACTTCTTCAGGATCGGTGTCCCTTCCACGGGACGGTTGAGCTAACGTAGGCCAATGGGATTAGCATAAGGTTGTAAGTAACAAGACATTTCCCCCGGACATAGACATCTGATATTGGCAGAACGTTTACATTTGTGTTAATCTAACTGCACTGTCCAATTTACAGTAGCTATTACAGTGAAATAATACCATGCTATTGTTTGAGGAGAGTGCACAATGTTGAACATGAAAAGTTATTAACATTTGGGCAGTCTTGATGCACAATTTTGATGCACAATTTTGAACAGAAATGCAATGGTTCATTGGATCAGTCTGAAACTTTGCACATACACTGTTACTATCTAGGTGCCAAAATCTAAATTGCACCTCTGCTGGAATAATATATTATGGCCTTTCTCTTGCATTAAAATAAAATAAAAAATAAAAAGAATGTTTTTTTTTGTATTATCTTTGCCAGATCTATATTGTTATATTATCCTACATTCTTTTCACATTTCTACAAACTTCAAAGTGTTTCCTTTCAAATGGAACCCAGAATATACATATCCCTGCTTCAGTGCCTGAGCTACAGGCAGCTAGATTTTTGGTATGTCATTTTAGGCGTTAATATGTCATTTTAGGCGTTAAAACTGAAAAATGGGGCGGATCCTTAAGAGGTTTTTGAGGAAGTGAGGTAGCTGCCGTGCTTCAATAAATCAACACAGTGTTTCCAAACATCACTTTAATATACATCACTTTAATATGGCAGCCTATTCCTTATATGGTGCACTACTTTTGGCCAGGGTCCATAAGGCTCTATTCAAAAGTAGTGCACTGTACAGCGTATAATTGTGGGGTGCCATTTGGCATGCAGCTCTGTTTTTTAACAGAAATTCAGTTCAGCATAACCTTGTGTGAAACACCAGCCAAATATTAACCACAGGCCACATAAAAATGGTACAGCTGATGTTTGTTTCTTCAAGGATGAAGGCTGCAGGAAACTTGGAGTGTGTTTCATATGGTACTGTATGTCTATTCAGGTGCCGAAGGTGTTTTTGGAGGGTCTCCTTGCTAAGCCAAAGCAAGCTGCATGGTTGACTTGGGAATGTAAGAAAACATTACAGACCAACAACCAAAAAAATACTACAGTACAACTGTATAAGGACACACAGGCACTGCCTATGAGTGTATCAGTACACAATACATGACAGCAATTAGAACATTTTCCTGAAAAACAATGTTATGATTTAGTCCCACTTGTTACATCTGCTGCACCCTCTTCTCTCTCTCTCTCTCTCTCTCTCTCTCTCTGTTCGGTTGAGTGGAGACAGGTGTGCTGGATGCGGAGCAGATTCCCACCAGCTGCAACCTGTTCCATAATCAAGAACCCTACAAATACTTGTTCCTGCATAGAGTTTGTTATCCTGTTGTGCCTGTTTCCCTAACCTCACACTTCTCTCTGCTACAGTCCCGTCTGCTCTGACTCTGGTACCTGTCTCCTCAGTCCTGCTTCCCTGCCCTGGATCCCCGCTCCACTGCTTAATTGGATTATGCTCCAGACCTGTTTACCTGGTTCCTAATCTCCTTACCCCCAGCCTCAGTCCGGAATCCCTACTACCTGCCTGAGATTCCCCTGGACTGCACCCCATCTCCTCTCCTGCTTTTCAATAAATACATTGGTTACCTATCCTTGTCTGAGTCTGCATTTGGGTTCACCTGCTCCGCCCGCATAACACCACTGTTCTTTCTGGATTCTCTGACATTGTACTCAGTCCAGATGAAATTAACATTCTATGTTCATCAAGTTACATGGAGATCCCCAAATGAATATCACATGCTGTATAGTCCAACTGTGAGAAATGTAAAATATTTTTCTGGAAATAACAGATTACACTTGTATGTAATATTCAGAACGTGTGTGTAAATGCGCATGCATGTCTTTGCGTGTGTGTCTGTGTGTGTCACATTCACAATGGCACGTTCTACATTCCAATCAATTGTAAAAGAGGCCTGGCTGTGTTTCTCTCATATAGATAATCAGAAATTAAAAACCTGAGGCTGCTTGTGAAATTCCACTTGAGAACAGCGACACGTGCTCGGCAGCCAGCACTCGTACCCAGGTTTTGTAATTTCCAATTAGTGTGCAATTCCAAGTCCCTAATTTGATCCAAGCTTAAGACATTTGCCAATTCATATTGCCAGCTGAGTTCCAGCTATAAATAGCTTATTCTAGACATCCAAGAACTGAGCCTGCTTCCCAAATGGCATCCTGTTCTCTATTTACCACACTACTTTGACCAGAGCCTTATGGGTCCTGTTTTAAAGTAGTGCACTTTAAAGGAAATAGGGTTTCATTTCAGAAGCAAGTTGAATGATTTTACATTCATGCTCTGTGTTAAAATAACACATTGCTGTCAGACCTGGTCTCCAATTTAAAACATCAGTAGGCGGTAGTGAAGTAGTGGACGAGGAAGGAAACCACAAAAGCCACTGGGGTATCGTCTTAGGTAAGGAATGAGAAGGCTTTTTTTCTGGCTATCGCATGTCCAGAAGCTCATCTGTCTAGTGTTGTGTACACACAAAAACCCACACAGAGCACACATATTACATATCTTATAAAGAGCCACGCGGCAGAACACTTCCGCCTTGCTCTCCCTACCGAACCGCTACCTGAATGAGAATCTACAGTCGAAGTCAGAAGTTTACATACACCTTAGCCAAATACATTTAAATTTTTATTTATTTCATTACATTCCCAGTGGGTCACAAGTTTACATACACTCAATTAGTATTTGGTAGCATTGCCTTTCAATTGTTTTTCTCGGGTAAAACATTTTGGGTAGCCTTCCACAAGCTTCCCACAAAAAGTTGGGTAAATTCTATAGGATGTGGTCAGGGCTTTGTAATGACCATTCCAATACCATGACTGTGTTGTCCTTAAGCCATTTTGCCACTACTTTAGAAGTATGCTTGGGGTCATTGTCCATTTAGAGGACCCATTTGCGACTAAGCTATAACTTCCTGACTGATGTATTGAGATGTTGCGTCAATATATCCACATACTTTTCCTGCCTCAATATTTTGTGAAGTGCACCAGTCCCTCCTGCAGCAAAGCACCACCACAACATGATGCTGCCACCCCCGTGCTTCACGGTTGGGATGCTGTTCTTCAGTTTGCAAGCCTCCCCTTTTTTCCTCCAAACATAACAATGGTCATTATGGCCAAACAGTTCTATTTTTGTTTCATCAGACCAGAGGACATTTCTCTAGAAAGCACAATCTTTGTCCCCATTTTGGAGCAGTGGCTTCATCCTTGCTGAGCGACCTTTCAGGTTATGTCAATATAGGACTCGTTTTACTGTGGATATAGATACTTTTGTTCCTGTGGAGATCTACAGTTTTTTGGCTGATTTCAGGTCTTGGCTGACAGGTCTTGGCTGATTTCTTTAGATTTTCTCATGATGTCAAGCAAAGAGGTACTGAGTTTGAAGGTAGGCCTTGAAATACATCCACAGGTGCACCTCCAATTGACTCAAAATATGTCAATTAGCCTATCAGAAGCTTCAAAAGCCATCACATCATTTTCTGGAATTTTCCAAGCGTTATAAAGGTACAGTCTACTTGGTGTATGTAAACTTCTGACTCACTGGAATTGTGATACAGTGAATTAATCTGTCTGTAAACAATAGCTGGAAAAATTACTTGTGTCACGCACAAAGTAGATGTCCTAACCGACTTGCCAAAACTAGTTTGTTAACAAGAAATTTGTGGAGTGGTTGAAAAAACGAGTTTTAATGACTCCAACCTAAGTGTATGTAAACTTCTGACTTCAACTGTAGTCTGCAGTCTCATACTGTGATGAGCCCACTCTGTTGTACCGGGAATTCTGTAGAGGAACACCAATTATAAATGTGGCATCTATTTGTTTACTCTCAGATATCTCAGTAGCCATGCGGAGAGAGACTGAGGCTCTCCTTTACTTTCCCCCATTAGTGCTGCTGCTGCCTAGCTACTGCTCTTTCTTCTCTAAAGACCAAGACCCTTTTCAAGAATGGGTTCTAAAAGGATAGATACATCCATTGGAAATGTGGTTTAATTCTAAACGTAGATTAGCTAATAGTTTTTAGCTTTTGTCTTCCACTCCGGATTGAAGAATTAGCCTTTTGATCAGATAAATCCTCCTTCATTCTCTGTCCTAAGATTGTATGGGAAAACCATGTTGTTACACGTCTCCTTTTTCCCAGTTTTCCCTAACAAGCTGCGTTGACCTGTATTCGGGGGAATCATACACTATATGGTTAATATGTTTCACACAATCGTTAAAAACTCCAGCTCCATCAATACTTTGGTAGGAGTCCATGAATAGCTCCTGAGTGGCACAGCGGTCTAAGGCACTGCATCTCAGTGATAGAGGCGTAGCTACAGACCCTGGTTCGCCTCCAGGCTGTATCACAACCGGCTGTGATTGGGAGTCCAATAGGGTGGCGCACAATTGGCCCAGTGTCGTCTGGGTTAGGGTTTGGCCCGAGGTAGGCCGTCATTGTAAATAAGAATTTGTTCATAACTGGATTGCCTAGTCAAATAAAGGTACAATAATGAAAAAAGCAGAATCCACAGCAAAGAAAAATTAACACTGCAAACAGTGTGTACATAATTCCCTCCCTGTGTAAGGACTCTTGTGGTTTTGTGAGGAAAAGATGAGAGAAAAACCTCTAAATGAAATGATGCATATATCTGGCCCTGGGCTCGTAAGCTGTGAAACTGACAGCTTTTATGTCTGGCAACATGACTATATCTGAAGGTGGTGTGTGAGTGGAGAAGACAAATGTGTAACACATACACACACACACACGTATTGCTTCGTTTGATAATTTGCTGGAGAACTTGTTACAATGAGTCAGGGTGCGTAAGAGGCTCAATATGGGCCCAGGCTGACAATCATAATGCCATATGCTAAGTGGTTAGGCTGCAAGGTTATTAAAGGGTCTAGCTATACTGTATATGCATCTCCAATGGCACCATTATCCCTGTAGGCCCTGGTCAAAGGTAGTGCACTATATAGGCAATAGGGTTCCATTAGGGATGCAATATAACCTCAGCCCCAATGGTATGAACGGCCCCCTCACTACTCTTCTTTCTCACTAGAAATAACTGTGACTGCCAAAGGAATTAGCATGATGATACATTTGTAATCTATTTTGAGCATGGCAAACAATACAAATTGGATTTCTAATGAATTGTTACTCGTTTATGTAAAGCAATGGGGAAAGAGTAACCATAGCAACAGGTTTAATGTGCAACCTATAGCCATTTATATTACAAACACCTCATACCGTATCACCCCCATAGCAGGTTTTGTAGCAAGCACCCGTGTTCTTTTAGTGTTTACAATTTCTGGAGACACATATTCACACACGTGAATGCACGCATACATAGATGCACGCACACACATGCATCTACAGTATGTATGTTGGCAGGAGACAACATGTGTGGTTGTATGCCGTCGGTTGGTAGAAGACAACATGTGTTGTTGTATGCCGTCGGTTGGTAGAAGACCACAGGTGTTGTTGTATGCCGTCGGTTGGTAGAAGACAACATGTGTTGTTGTATGCCGTTGGTTGGTAGAAGACAACAGGTGTTGTCGTATGCCGTGGCATGATTCTCGGTACACGTCCGCGGCGCCCATTGACTGGTTAGATTAATGATAGGATCGCCGTCCAGACTCCTGGATCTCCATTCGGCCAGGAAAATGAAAAGAAAAATCTGCTCTTGACGCAGAATCACAGAATGTCAGAGGAAACGAGAGAAAAAAAATCATGTCCAGAGAGGCCTCCCAGTGTAACAATTCAACCGAAGCCTCACAAAGTTTTTTGATCTAAATCCACAAGAACAACAAAACGAATGAATGATAGCTCTGTGTTTGTGTGTGTGTGTGTGTGTGTGTGTGTGTGTGTGTGTGTGTGTGTGTGTGTGTGTGTGTGTGTGTGTGTGTGTGTGTGTGTGTGTGTGTGTGTGTGTGTGTGTGTGTGTGTGTGTGTGTGTGTGTGTGTGACTTTATATTAATTGACAGGCCAAAACCCAGTGTTGATAAAGCTTTTCTGTTGTTGCCTAAAGCTAAACCGAGTAAACTTGTTTGAGGGGAAACACACTGGTCATGTTTTGTACAAACATATACGACGATCCAGAGCAATTTTGCCCAAGGTTTTTCTGAACTTTGAATTTTCCATTCGACCGAACATCTTAAATTGTTGTTTGCCTCCATCTCAGGGCTTAGTGCCCGATTCACAAGCCAACCAATTAGACTTTTTTTTCCTGCTTTCTTTCTGACGTTGCAGTAAATACAGCTATTGTCTCTGTTCCTGACAGACTACCATTCAAACATAAAAGACATGCATCCATTGAAATAGGCCTAAGTCATTAGGCTTGAGGCCACTTATAGTAGCTATCTAACAAATCGTTCATTTTTCAGACTCATTTCACCCTGTTGATATGACAAAACATGAGGAATTGTATCTGAACAAATAGTGACCAACCACCATTTGAATTGTCCAAGTGTCTTGGTCTGTTTTCTCTCATTGTGTCCACTGTCATGCACATATGAGACTTGCTATCTCTCCGATACGCCTGATAGCCTGTCTAGCCTTTCCCCTTGTCTCTATATGAACCACCTGGGAGACAGGGAGAGCACCACACATCACTGACTCTACCCAAAGATGTGAAGCAGCAACGGGAGTGACTGCTTCTATCTGCATCCCAAATGGCACGCTATTCCCTACATAGTGAAGTACTTTTGAACAGAGCCATTTGGGCCCTGGTCAAAAGTAGTGCTCTAAATAGCAAATATAAGGAATTCTGGATTATTCACTGAACTGAAATGTAAACGGAACATGGCATGTGTTGGTCCCATGTTTCATGAGGTGAAATAAAAGGTCCCAGAAATGTTCCATATTGTGCACAAATGTGTTTACATTCCTGTTAATGAGCATTTCTCATTTGCCAAGATAATCCATCCACCTGACAGGTGTGGCATACCAAGAAGCTGATTAAACAGCATGATCATTACACAGTTTTGTCACAATGCCACAAATAATGCATGTCGCAAAGATCTGTACACAATTCCTGGAACCTGAAAATTTCCCGATTCTTCCATGCCCTGCATACTCACCAGAACTGTCACCCATTGAGTATGTGTGGGATGCTCTGGATCAACGTGTACGACAGCATGTTCCAGTTCCCACAATATTCTGCAACTTTGCACATCCATTGAAGAGGGGTGGGACAGCATTCCACAGGCCACAATCAACAGCCTGATCAACTCTATGCTAAGGAGATGTTTCACACTGCATGAGGCAAATGGTGGTCACACCTAATACTGACTGTGTGTGTGTGTGTGTGTGTGTGTGTGTGTGTGTGTGTGTGTGTGTGTGTGTGTGTGTGTGTGTGTGTGTGTGTGTGTGTGTGTGTGTGTGTGTGTGTGTGTGTGTGTGTGTGTGTGTGTGTGTGTGTGTGTGACTTTGTGTGTTTCGATTGAGCCAATTCATCCCTGAGCAATAACCTACAGCCACCTAACACACTAAGTAATGAGGTGTAAACCCCTATCAGTTAATATAACAATGCCCCCATGCCGCTAACCTGCCTTTTCAGATGTTTATCGGAATGTAATCACTCTTTGTTTTGTTCAATATAAAGAGTGTACACTGTCTGGGTCAATGTTCCCCAAAGGGTATATGCTTATTATGTTGTCTTAAAAAAGCGAGTTGTTATTGAAAGTTTAATTGTTTCTCCAATGTGATGTAGATGTATATAAACAAATACACTGTGTGATTTATAATACAAATTCCAGGCATTTGAGAAAGGTAACGAATGGCACTCATATAGTACCAAATCAACAGATTCAGAGCACCTGCAGGGATGAACTTCATCAAACTTCATCATTGACTCCCTTATATTAATTGACAGGCCAAAACCCAGTGTTGATAAATCTTTTCTGTTGTAGCCTAAAGCTAAACCGAGTAAACTTGTTTGAGGGGAAACACACTGGTCATGTTTTGTACAAACATATACGACGATCCAGAGCAATATTGCCCAAGGTTTTTCTGAACTTTGAATTTTCCATTCGACCGAACATCTTAAATTGTTGTAGCTATCTAACAAATCGTTCATTTTTCAGACTCATTTCACCCTGTTGATATGACAAAACATGAGGAATTGTATCTGAACAAATAGTGACCAACCACCATTTGAATTGTCCAAGTGTCTTGGTCTGTTTTCTCTCATTGTGTCCACTGTCATGCACATATGAGACTTGCTATCTCTCCGATACGCCTGATAGCCTGTCTAGCCTTTCCCCTTGTCTCTATATGAACCACCTGGGAGACAGGGAGAGCACCACACATCACTGACTCTACCCAAAGATGTGAAGCAGCAACAGGAGTGACTGCTTCTATCTGCATCCCAAATGGCACGCTATTCCCTCCCTACATAGTGAAGTACTTTTGAACAGAGCCATTTGGGCCCTGGTCAAAAGTAGTGCTCTAAATAGCAAATATAAGGAATTCTGGATTATTCACTGAACTGAAATGTAAACGGAACATGGCATGTGTTGGTCCCATGTTTCATGAGGTGAAATAAAAGATCCCAGAAATGTTCCATATTGTGCACAAATGTGTTTACATTCCTGTTAATGAGCATTTCTCATTTGCCAAGATAATCCATCCACCTGACAGGTGTGGCATACCAAGAAGCTGATTAAACAGCATGATCATTACACAGTTTTGTCACAATGCCACAAATAATGCATGTCCCAAAGATCTGTACACAATTCCTGGAACCTGAAAATTTCCCGATTCTTCCATGCCCTGCATACTCACCAGAACTGTCACCCATTGAGTATGTGTGGGATGCTCTGGATCAACGTGTACGACAGCATGTTCCAGTTCCCACAATATTCTGCAACTTTGCACATCCATTGAAGAGGAGTGGGACAGCATTCCACAGGCCACAATCAACAGCCTGATCAACTCTATGCTAAGGAGATGTTTCACACTGCATGAGGCAAATGGTGGTCACACCTAATACTGACTTGTTTTCTGATCCATGCCGCTACTTAAAAAAAGTAATCCGTGACCAGCATATTTGCATTCCCAGTCATGTGAAATCAATAGATTAGAGCCTAATGCATGTATTTCAATTGACTTATTTGCTTATGAACTGTAACTCAGTAAAATCTTTGAAATTTTTGCATGTTGCATTTTATTTTTGTTCAGTATACATCACACACAGTTTATTCTTGTATATGAATCTACTGTACATCACAGTGGAGAACCAATTGAACTTTCAATAACAATGTGATCTTAAGACAAATTTATAAGCATATACCCTCTGGGGACATTGACCCAGACAGTGTGCAATCTTTATATTGTACAAAACAAAGTGTATATCCATATAAAGAATTGGATGGTGTTTCGGACAACTTCTTGTGGACTGGTATAGTAGATCTAACACCAGGCTCTGTTCTGTTTGTTGCACTGCATGCACTGCAATGTCTTGATAGAATCCTAAAGGGACACCTCACGCTTCTTCCTAAAGCTAAATCTCTCACCACGGCATGTATTCAATGTCGCAAAGTGAAGCCAGGCTTCCCCAAATAATTGACAAAAACATATATAATATATATATTTTTTAAATCTTTTGTCTCTTTGTGTTTCTAAATGTTCCTTCAATTCGCAAGAGGCTGAATGTATCTGATAGGAAAAAAGCATCTGAGCGAGAAAAACAGCACCCCTCTGTCTCTCTTGATTGCAAGGCCTCCCTTGACAAAAAAAGTATTAAAAAATTTGCCAATCAGCTTTGAGCTAAACTGTGAATGGTCCTGGCGGGGAAAAAAAGTGTCAAGGGGAAGCCATCTTGGATTTGACGTCTCTTCCATCAAATCGCTTTGAGAGCATACGTCAATAACAGAAACAACTTGAATTGTTGCATGTCGTTGTGTTGTTGTTCTCCGGTAGCGAGCTAGCCATGGATGGAGATAGGGATTTGGACTTGTGGTTTTACTTAATTCTCTGTACTGAGAATTATAACATCTATTCTGATCCAACCATTAATTCATACATTGTTGTGCCCCTGGCCTGAGAGGATGGAAGTTCAATATGTACTGTAGCTAGATGTAAAAGGCTAATGTTATCTAGCTAACGTTACCCATGTATGGAAGTTAGGCTAGCGAGCAAGCATTTTAACCAGGTTAAAAAAAGTGTGTACTGTATGACAGAGTGATAGACTGTTTCGTCAACATGACAGAGAGGAGGATGGCATAGGGTGAGTCAACTTGTTTTTCTACTTGCACGACCAAGCACGCAACAGAGATCAAAACCATGGACACCCACATCATATTTAGTTTATGTTGATTGGACTAAATTGTTTTTGGTATATTTTCATTGTCACTGTGTGAGACTAAGCAGAGGTGATTTGCTGATGTTGACATGTTGAAGTTGAAATGGTGCTGGAATAGTGGAGGAAGCTCCTGTTTTCTTTGCGACTTGCGGTAACTCTCTGTGATTCTAAATCAATAGATGTTTAGTAGCTAAAAATGTCAGAAACATTATCTTGCTTAACCATGCTGTAGGTAATGTAACTGTCTCTTACATGCAATATGTTTCCTGGACTTCACCGGACAGAGGTTGCTATCCGGTTTTGTGATAAAACAAAGGTGTGGTTGAATTATTCTGCCACTGTGTCTTTTTGTCTCGGCCTTTAGGCCTACATATCACGGTTGCAAGGCATATGAATTGACAACACGCAACCCTCCCCCTGTAGATTAGTGATGCCAACTACAACACGACCACCCTGCTGCCAAATCCCATGGCGGGAGACCTCTCTTTTTCCTCTTCTGGCCCACACACTAGCACCATCCATCAAACCTTCCCAAACACACACACGCGTGCACACACACACACACACACACACACACACACACACACACACACACACACACACACACACACACACACACACACACACACACACACACACACACACACACACACCATTCCTAGACTGGCTGCACCATCCGGGTGGAAAAAAGGGGATATGTCCACCTGCGAGGAAGGGATCAGCGGGGCCGTCACTGCACCACTAATTGGTCTTCTAAGGTGTGAATAGCTCTTCCATCTCAACGCAACGTTCATACGTCAGCATTTATGCTTTTGATTGTCAGTTAGTATCAGAAACACAATGCCGCAATAGGTTATCCATATCAATAATGACAAACGCACAGACAGCCGGCGATAAAGACAGGGAAAGGTTGTCTCACCAGTTAGATGGTAATTTGTTTTCGAAAAGAAACGAGTAAAGCAAGAAAAAAAAATGACAGCAACAGAATTGAGGATCAGCAGCGTGGATTTGTCTTACATTTCCCTGATCTCATCCCTGAGCTTTCCCCCTTATCATCTCAGGGTAAAAAAATGAATTTATTTTCTATTTATTTAATTTTACTTGGGTCTCATGAGACATATGTTTTTTTTTTTTATATATTTATATATGTATTTCATTTATATTCTCTGAGGGTGTGCAGTGAAGTGCATCACATTAACCGCCTTGACATAAACAGCGTGAGAGGCGAGGCACATTCCCTCTTCCCTTTGATGAAGGTTTAAGTAGGAAGCCATTGGGAGACTTCTAGAAAAAATATTCCCACGGGATCAATGGATTAGGGCACGCAGCTAATCTTATTAAGCTGAGAAAGCAGAGCTACACAGAATAGAACAACTCTGACAGTCAGACATATCCCTAACATATGGTCCTCCATGCATTACTCTCTACTGCTCTCACACAGTAATCACTCTTCTCTCTAATGTAGGTCATAAAGGAGGGATGGAGGGAGAGCAAAGGGAAAATGTCTGTTGTTTTCCAGGTGTGCTCATTTCACATTACTTTTCACTCCCATACGTACCTGAGATTGATGGAACTACAAGACTAGAATTCCATCTTGATGAATTGCAAAAAAAAAAAATCAATTAGGTTGTTTACATTATATATTGATGGAGGTGTCAGCATCCTCATGGCTTCTACATCTACCATGCTGCTTCCTATCATGACTCTGTACACAAGTGTGTATGGTTTTATTATGCTCCAAAGTGCAATGTGTTAAAGGAGGATCTTAGAAAATGATCTCATTGGATGACAGAGCAGAGTATCCTAGCAGTGCAGTATGTCTCGTCCGTCCGTCCGTCTCTGTCCGTCCGTCTGTCCGTCTCCCAGCTCCACCAGTGGGTCAAGGTGAAAAACCCAGGACAGGGTCCTCGTTACCCCCCTCTGTACAGGAGGAACCTCTGCACCATTCATCATGCAGTTTCAATTAAATCCATCTAAAAAAGGATTAAATAATCATTTTCATTAAGCCACTGGGTAATGGAACAATATATCCCAGTTATGGAGGACATTGGTCATCAGCTGGGGGATGTCTGTAGTTGGCTACACATTACCGAGACAGACAGATGGACATCCCAGGGAATGGAAAAGAGAAAACAGAGTATGCTCCTTAGACCAGACCAGTAATTGAAATGCTGTATAACTAGTTTACAATGTGCACAAGGAAAATTACTTAATTTCTGATTTTGGCCACATTTCGGGAACATTCCATGGTGACCCATTTTATGTCACTCACATGTGCAGTAAGCTGACAGGGTGTGCAGTAAGCTGACAGGGTAGGCAGTAGGGAGGCAGAGGAGCCGCAGGCTTGCAGTCATCTATTCTACACATCTGTGGGCCAGGAGAGGGGGGTGTCAAATGGAAAATGTCTTGATTGTTTGTTTGTCTCTGATAATGCAGGATTGTGTCTTTGTCTCCCAGACAGATGGCTAGAGAGTCAGGCAGGCTGACAGGCAGTGTGATAGGTAAAACAAATCTGATTTGCACTCACACATTGGGTTAAATAGTCATCATCAGTGCTATAGTAGATAGTGACCCCTCACTATGCTCTCCATCATCCTCCGCCTATTGCAGCACATTATGGTTAATTGATGTCACAAGGGGCTGCTGATCAAAGGCTGTTTATCTGTCACCCACTGAAATATACTCCAGTGCCATTCTGTCTGAAATATGCTCTACTGTTCCATTCCATTAGCCAATCAGGGTAGGAGCAGGAGATGCATACATGTCAGAACCAGAACCTTAATAGTTGAAAGTTGAGAGGGCGGTGTTGTAGCCTCCGCCACCCACCATCAACGCCCCACTTATCTCTATCCCAAATTGACCCCCTCCTGCTCCGCCTCAGTACCCTTCACCCCCTCCCACTGCCCCCTCCCAGGGTAATTACACCCTCCCTTTCCCCCATCACAGACTCTGAGCTGCCACCTTATCCACAACTTTAAGTAGTGCCATTCTGTCAACCATCAGCGTAAAGTAGGGGCAATTCTTATTTACGTCACTGGGTTTTTCTATTTTCTCCTCATCCCCTTCACATTTATGCCTCTTCTATGATTTCCCTTCACCCTTGTCTATTCTCTCGGATTTCCTTTTCAACAGTCATGCTAATACCATAAGCATGAGCCACTTAGGTGGTAAGCTAACTAGCTAAAAATGATTGTTGGAATGGATGGTTATGGAGTTTTCCACAGATGTAATGGTTCTTATGATTTGAAACCAATATTTAGGACAATTCTAATCATCTCAAAATAAAACGGTGAAATCTACATCTACACTTTTCAATCACGATACCATCTCTAAACCTGCTAATGTTTGTGTGCCCATTCCAGGGTAGAATTAACTTCAGAAGCCACAGCATGGACTATTATTGGTATATACAGAACTAGAGTATACACTGAGTGTGCAAAACGTTAGTATATTGAGTTGCACCCTCTTTGCCCTCAGAACAGCCTCAATTCGTCAAGGCATGGACTGTGGGTGTCGAATGCTTCCCACAGTTGTGTCAAGTCAGCTGGTTGTACTTTAGGTGGTGGACCATTCTTGATACATATGGGAAACTGTTGAGCGTAGAAAACTCAGCAGAGTTGCAGTTCTTGACACACTCAAATTGGTGTCTCTGGCACCTACCACCACACCCTGTTGAAATGCACATACAGTTAAAGTTGGAAGTTTACATACACTTAGGTTGGAGTCATTAAAACTCGTTTTTCAACCACTCCACAAATTTCTTGTTGACAAACTATAGTTTTGGCAAGTCGGTTAGGACATCTACTGTGTGCATGGCACAAGTAATCTTTCCAACAATTGATTACAGACAGATTATTTCACTGTATCACAATTCCATTGAGTCAGAAGTTTACATACACTAAGTTGACTGTGCCTTTAAACAGCTTGGAAAATTCCAGAAAATGATGTCATGGCTTTAGAAGCTTCTGATAGGCTAATTGACATCATTTTAGTCAATTGGTGGTGTAACTGTGGATGTATTGAGTTTGGTGTACCTTCAAACTCACACTCAGTGCCTTTTTAGCTTGACATCTTGGGGAAATCAAAAGAAATCAGCCAAGACCTCAGAAAAAAATTGTAGACCTCCATAAGTCTGGTTCATCCTTGGGAACCATTTCCAAATGCCTGGCACCACGTTTATCTGTACGAGCAATAGTATGCAAGTGCAAACACCATTTGAACACGCAGCCATCATACCGCTCAGGAAGGAGACGCGATCGGTCTCCTGGAGATGAACGTACTTTGGTGCGAAAAGTGCAAATCAATCCCAGAACAGCAGCAAAGTGACTTGTGAAGATGCTGGAGGAAACAGGTACAAAGTATCTATATCCACAGTAAAACGAGTCCTATATCGACATAACCTGAAAGGCCACTCAGCAAGGAAGAAGCTACTGCTCCAAAACCGCCATAAAAAAATCCAGTACGGTTTGCAACTGCACATGGGGACAAAGAGGGTACTTTGAGAAATGCCCTTTGGTCTGATGAAACACAAATATAACTGTTTGGCCATAATGACCATTCTTGCAAACCGAAGAACACCATCCCAACAGTGAAGCACGGAGGTGGCAGCATCATGTTGGAGGGTGTTTTGCTGCAGGAGGGACTGGTGCACTTCACAAAATAGATGGCAATATGAGGAAAGAAAAGTATGTGGATATATCGAAGCAACATCTCAAGACGTCAGTCAGGAAGTTAAAACTTGGTCGCAAATGGGTCTTCCAAATGGACAATGACCCCAAACATACTACCAAAGTTGTGGCAAAATGGCTTAAGGACAACAAAGTCAAGGTATTGGAGTGGCCATTACAAAGCCCTGTCCTCAATCCTATAGAGAATTTGTGGGCAGAACTGAAAAAGCATGTGCGAGCAAGGAGGCCTACAAACCTGACTCAGTTACATCAGCTGTCAGGAGGAATGGGCCAAAATTCACCCAACTTATTGTGGGAAGCTTGTGGAAGGCTACCCAAAACGTTTGACCCAAGTTAAACAATTTAAAGGCGCTGCTACCGAATACTAATTGAGTGTAAACTTCTGAACCACTGGGAATGTGATGAAAGAAATAAAAGTTGAAATAAATCATTCTCTCTGCTATTATTCTGACATTTCACATTCTTAAAATAAAGTGGATGATCCTAACTGACCTAAGACCGGGAATTTCTACTAGGATTAAATGTCATGAATTGTGAAAAACTGAGTTTAAATATTTATTTGGCTAAGGTAAACTTCCAATTTCAACTGTATATGTTGTCTTGCCCATTGACACTCAGAGTGGGACACATACACAATCCATGTCTCAATTGTCTCAAGGCAACAAAAAAATATATTTAACCTGTCTCCTCCCCTTCAACTACACTGATTGAAGTGGATTCATAGCTTTCACCTTCAGCAGGAGTTCCAATTTTTTTGTACACACAGTGTATACCAGAGAGTAATGGACAAATTAAAATTCCCTGCAGGTCGATACTGTGTTAGAGATTGATCTGCTGGAGTCCTCTGGCGTTATTCCTAGGTTTAAATTATGGCAACGATTGGAGACTCCAACACAGACCAAGAGCTGAGCTGATCTTTTCTCCCAGCATGCACTTGTTCAAGATCGAAATGGCTAGTGATACAAAGGTTGCGTCCCAATGATATCGCCTTCCTCCTGATATGTCCACCCGCTTACTACTCCCCACAGATCTACAATCATTGGATGCATGAAAGGAGGTGAACAAGTGAAGAGTTTATTTCCAAAACGCTACATCCACCATTTTATCACATTTGTGTTTTTTCACCAGAAATGATTCCTTTTGGGTACCTTCATGTGTGTTTAAAAATATTGCTGTACTCAGATTTTTATTTCATAGATTTTAGGTGTGTATTAAAATTGTTTTTTTGTAGAACGCTATAATCCATTGTTTAGCTAGAATGGAATGTTCATGGCGTGTATTTGACTGTGATATGTGGTTATATCACCTAGCTACCTTAAGACGAATGCACTAACTGTAAGTTTCTCTGAAAAAGAGCATCTGCTACAGTAAATTACAAAAATGTCAAATATAAATGTTTTACATACATATTAATATTTGTTGTTGTATTGATGTCACAAATGTATAATTTGTACAGTTATTTTTAAAACATGTACAGTACCAGTGAAAAGTTTGGACACACCTGCTGATTCCTGGGTGATTCTGGTCTCCACAATCCTCCGACCTCAACCCAATTGAGATGGTTTGGGATGAATTGGACCGCAGAGTGAAGGAAATGCAGCCAACAAGTGCTCAGCATATCTGAGAACTCCTTCAAGACTGTTGGAAAAGCATTCCAGGTGAAGCTGGTTGAGAGAATGCCAAGAGTTTGCAAAGCTGTCAAAGGAAAAGGGTGACTACTTTGAAGAATCTAAAATCTAAAATCTTTTTTGATTTGTTAAACACTTTTTTGGTTACTACATGATTCCATAGCTTTGATGTCTTTACCATTATTCTACAATGTAGAGATTAGTAAAAATAAAGAAAATCCCTTGAATGAGTAGGTGTGTCCAAACTTTTGACTGGTACTATAGTTAATTGTTACATTTGATTGTGTATCACCTAACAGTACTACTTTATTTCTCTCTGAGAGTGCTGCGGATATACAGTATAGCGTTTTGCAAAAAAACTTGACAGAGTTTAAATAATATGTCTGTCACTGAACAACCCCATGCCATGATTAGATAGTGAAAAACCCAAATATTCTCTTTCAGAAGTTATTTTAAAAATAAAAGCGATTTTATCGACATTTATGAAAATGGATATATAGCGTTTTGGGAAAAAAACTCTTCAAGTGCGTACTTCAGAAGAAAGGAGAGCTTGTTGAGACACAACCAACATCAGGTTGCACAACCAACATCACTAGGCTACCCTGGGGCGGCAGGGTAGCCTAGTGGCTATAGCGCTGGACTAGCAACCGGAAGGTTGCAAGTTCAAATCCCCAAGCTGACAAGGTACAAATCTGTCATTCTGCCCCTGAACTGGCAGTTAACACACTGCTTCTAGGCTGTCGTTGAAAATGAGAAGTTGTTCTTAACTGACTTGCCTAGTAAAATAAAGGTAAAATAAAAAGGAGGGGGACTAGATCTGTTCAGGTGTGCCACATACTTAAGCTGTGCTCTCAAAAAATAAACATATTTTGCTCAGACCGAAACATATCGGTAGCCTTTTTATTTCTGACTATGGTTCACTGTTAAATCATGTAATAGAGTAATTGTTTGCCAATTAAGTCCTTCCACACTCAGGTGGAAACCTACTGAATGAGTAATAGAATTGTAAGGAGAGGAGAGGAGTATTCACACTCTCCCTCTAACTAACTGCCTGTTGCTTGGTGGCATGCTCTAGTGTTGTGTACAAGAGCAGCTAAGCGACAGTAATATGACTGTAATATCAGACGGTTGGCGTCCGGCCTGGGCTGATTAGTGTAGCCCGGGGTCTGACTTACTGTGTGTTGCCTTTGCTGAGCATCCTCTCTAATCTGCTTTAGGTCCCAATTAGCAAAGACACAAGGCATCTAGTGAGCACCCTGAGCTGTAATTATACAGCATAAAGTATTGGACTGCTAATGTTTTGGCTCTCGATTGCGCCATATGCTACAAACACAGAAAAAAGTTCCCATTTGTTTTGTTGTCTGGGAAATTGACTGTGTTGTGTATGTCTGATCTAGGGAAATCTAGAGTGCTTTTTCAGGCATTTTTTTCTGATGCCAGCAGCCTAAGCTCTATCAGACCTCCACCAATTTGGTTCACACCAAAAACCTTCATACAAACAACACAAATTTAGGTCATACTCTAAAAATGTTATTTGCTTCCCCTCCCTAATTCAGCAAAACTCAGTCGTAAGTAAGCAGAACTGTTCACCCCGCTATCATCCAGAAGGCGAGGTCAGTACAGGTGCATCAAAGCTGGGACCGAGAGACTGAAAAACAGCTTCTATCTCAAGGCCATCAGACTGTTAAACAGCCACCACTAACATTGAGTGGCTGCTGCCAACACACTGACACTGACTCAACTCCAGCCACTTTAATAATGGGAATTGATGGGAAATGATGTAAATATATCACTAGCCACTTTAAACAATGCTACCTTATATAATGTTACTTACCCTACATTATTCATCTCATATGCATACGTATATACTGTACTCTATATCACCGACTGCATCCTTATGTAATACATGTATCACTAGCCACTTTAACTATGCCACTTTGTTTACATACTCATCTCATATGTATATACTGTACTCGATACCATCTACTGTATCTTGCCTATGCTGCTCTGTACCATCACTCATTCATATATCCTTATGTACATATTCTTTATCCCCTTACACTGTGAATAAGACAGTAGATTAGGAATTGTTAGTTAGATTACTTGTTGGTTATTACTGCATTGTCGGAACTAGAAGCACAAGCATTTCGCTACACTCGCATTAACATCTGCTAACCATGTGTATGTGACAAATAAAATTTGATTTGATTTGATTTGAACTTGAAATGCTTTTTAAAAGCACCTAACGTCTCTCTGGTTTCTTCCCTTCCTCTCTGTGAGGCAGCCAAGTGTCTGCATGAATGAGCATATTGATCTGTTTGGTGCCATGCAATAGACTCCTGTGTGTTGTTCCTCCTCTGTTTCAGTGCTGTTGGAACAAGTGGCACAATCCTCCTCTATAGCTATGGGTTTTTCCTCAGTCAGGTGCCATGGCAATATAACATTATAACATGGCACTATAACACTATAATATATTTTTTGTTTTACCTCACTCATGATGAGTTCAGATTTCAATGGCACTAGCATTAGCCTCCTCTATAGTTTATGTTTATAGCTGTGTATGTTTTACCTTAGGTGATGCTAGCATAATGCTGTTAGATATAGGTGCCATGGCACTAGTCCTAGCCTCCTCTGTAGCTATGGGGTTTTCCTCAGGTGCCATAGCACTAGCACTAGCCTCTTGTATGGCTGTGTGTTTTCTCAACTATGCTAATATAAAAGTGCCAAAGCACTAGCAATAGCCTAAGCTATATCTGTGTGCTTTTTACCTCAGTATTCGCTGTACACTAGCACTATGGCATTAGCACTAGGCCCCTCTGTAGGTGAGTGTTTCTCCCATCACTATTCACTATACTGTTCAGTTGGGTCGTTGTTTATTAATTTCTCAGTAGAAATCTTACCAGAGAGCCATCACACCACCACCCAGCTACAACACACCTGTGTAATTAGGCTTTCAAGTTTTTAGCCTCAGGTTTTCTAGAGGCAAATCATCAGGGGAAGCATGCAATTGACTATCACATGACTGGCTTAGAAGTACCCAAGTACTCTCACCCCCTAAAATAGGTTACAAATTATTATAGTAATAATAACATCTCCTGTAGCAGCTACATGACAGACATCTGAAATCCTGCATAATTCTCACTTCTGTACGGAACTCACAGCATTTTACCAGTTGAACAAATACCAGTATAGTTCTCAGTGAAACAATGTAGGCTGTCTTCTACAGAGAGCCACTCGTGACACACACATCAGATACACTCCAACCTAATTACACTATAAATCCATGACTGACACTCTAAAGGCACATTTCACAACATTGTGAAAGATCAGGGAGCCTCCACCCAGCTCTGACACCCAACTAACACCTGGGTTCACCTCACATCGCCTCAACTGAAGGCTCCAGACCCACCCTGTAAATTTCCTGGTTGTATAAGACATCATGTTGCTACTCCCCACTTGTGGACAGACCCTGGGTTCAAATAGTATTTGTTTCATTTCAAATTTTTCAGTCGTGCTTGATTGAGCTTGCCTGGTACAATGGAAGCAATGGCGATAGTCCCAAAGGTGCAAACCCTGCATATCCAGCACAAATACTATTTGAACCCAGGTCTGCTTCTATTTACAGTAACAAAAACTGTGCTAATTCTTCTTGGCATTAGATCCATTGGGTGCATTACTAATGGTTGTGATTGAAAAGAAAATGTATTCTGATGTGTAACAGTTATGCGATCCTCTCACCGCACTTCAAAGCAGGAATTAATGGAATTAGATGGTCAATGCTTAGAAAATGTAAACGGATTTAATCAGAAGCTGAAACTAGGACACGCTGAAACAAAGAGTCATTGCGTAACCTTTGGACATGGTTTGAATGTCTTTGCCCTTCCAGTCACCCAGACACTGTAGTTATGGCAGCGTTTCCCAAACTCGGTCCTGTGGATGCCAAGGGGTGCACATTTTGTTTTGTTTCTTGCCCCAGCACTACACAGCTAATTCAAATAATGAACTCTTCATCTAACTCATTCTTTTTTTTAATTAGCTGTGTAGTTCAAGGGCAAAAACCAAACCGTGCACCCCTCGGGGTACCCAGGACCGAGTTTGGGAAACACTGAGCTGTGGTATCAGTTATGAGTCAAGGACTATATTGCATGGGGATTTTGTATTATGTCTGCAGGAGAAGTATGTCGTTTATGTGATGCATACTGGCAAGCTGAACATGAACACACATACTGACACATTTCTTTCAACAGTGAACAGCAACAATGGAACATTTCCACATTCACCAGACAGAATTTGTCTGCTGTAAACAATAAAATGTATGCTGTAAATCTGACACGTACTTACCAACTGAACAAGGCTAGTCCATCCTGGAACAAGAATAGTGGTAAATTCCCATCCACACTGAAACAGGAATAGAGTTCTCATTACCAGAAATATGTGTAGCTCTTGGAAACAGTTGAGATTTTTTTTCCTGTAACCATAGTAGTTAACTCCCTCTCCATCTTGTCTCTAGCTGATCACTGGAATGGGATTTAAGTGAAACAATGACATGCATTTATCCTCCAATTCCCTGAGTTTAATCCTGTTTATCTATCTGTAAAATCCCTTAAACTCACACAGTGTATTCCTCCTGCCCAACATTTTCACAGATTTGTATATGTATTCTGTGTCTCTGTATTGTATTGCTTCAGTACATTGGGAGTCAAGTGGATTGTCATACAATAGTTGAAAAAAATATTTTTTTCATTACATAGCACTAAGACTAGGGCTGTCAGAGTTTAGACTAGGGCTGTCAGAGTTTAGACTAGGGCTGTCAGAGTTTAGACTAGGGCTGTCAGAGTTTAGACTAGGGCTATCATTTTAGTGCAAAACAATGTTTTTACCACAATTAATCTCATTGCCTGAAACCGTTCAAAATACACTGAAAACATTTAAAATGCACAATCTATTCAGCTAAAAACAACAATGCGATTTCAAAAAAATTTAACAATGAGGTTAAAGAAAGTGTGCTTTATCAACTTACCTGATTTTGCTTACGGTTACATTGGACAGAATGAAGACGTTAATATTCTTCTATGGCTTTTTGTATAAAAATTCTTAAATTACAGCTCAACAGTAAATCCTGCAATTAACTCGGTACATTTGTTTTAATCATTTGACAGCCCTAATTAAGACACAAGTCACTATGATAATATTTGCAAAAGTAATTCATAATACAGTACCTAAGAAAGATGCCACTGTGCCTCTTCCTACTCCTACTGGGTCTCCTGAGTGGTGCAGCGGTCTAAGGCACTGCATCTCAGTGCTTGTGGTGTCTCTACAGACACCCTGGTTCAAATCAAAGCTGTATCACATCTGGCTGTGATTGGGAGTCCCGTAGGGCGGTGCACAATGGGCCCAGCGTCATCTGCATTTGGCCGTAGGCCGTCACTGTAAATAATAATTTGTTCTTAACTGACTTGCCTAGTTAAATAAAGGTTACATTTAAAAAAATATATATCATAAATGTACTAGTACCTGAACAACTACACGTGGAGTGTTTTAATTAGACATGATATCTTCATTTGCGAACAGCCATCCTATACTGTAATTAGATTAAGCAGAATAAAGCTCAAATCCCAAACTGTTGACTCTCACTGAAGGCGTAAATATAACACATTTAGGGGATTGTGTGTTTGTGTTTGTGTGTATGTAAGACGTCTGTATTCTTTAAGTAAGACTTCCAGTCTGGCCCCCCTGGGACTAGTCACTGTAATTTATCACATGCTAATTAATAGTTTAAAGCCACACGCTCTCTCTGAGAGAGAGAGAGAGAGAGAGAGAGAGAGAGAGAGAGAGAGAGAGAGAGAGAGAGAAAAACACACATCAATGAGATCATCACAAGATGCTGGCACCAGTGTAGCCATGAAAGCAAGGACACCGCCATATGTTTGGATATATTCAGGAGTGATGTATAATGATTAGAGGACATATTTCTTCTCAAATCCAATTGTTATTTTTTTTTTTTTTTTCTCTAGAGGGACATGGCGACTAATGCTATTTGAGTGGAGGGTCTGGTTCCAAGCCTTTTTTATTCATTATGCTGAGAAATATGGCCTTTTATGAATATCAAACCCTGTTTCACCCACCATGTCAACACCTTGGCTTTCCTTTTTTTAAATATAAATAAATAACTATAGATCCCTATTGTCATGCAATGCAATGAAATTGTGTCAAATAGAAAACCTTGGCTATAATGCAGACTTAAATGAGGGAAAATCGTTGTAGGTGTATCATGTATTATTTCTTACATCAGCAATACCTTAGAGCAAACACTTGAGGATGCGTTGCTAGAACAGAGAGTGTCTGTGTTCTGTGGTCCTTGTGTGTCAATTGCTCCATGGTATCAGCGGTATCTCATGGAGGGATGACCACAAAAGCTAATTAAGTTAAGTAACGGAGGCATAATGTTTGTTAAGAAACACAATCTCAACACTAAGATGATACATCATCACTGATGTTTCTGCTTTCTTCATTAATTATGTTTGGTCTGACAAACATATTGGACATGACTAACATCACAGGGTGTTAATTTATAAGAATATCAAAGAGAATATCTACTACTATAGTATTCTCAAATTCACATTAATATGCAATATTTTGTTGGAATAATATGTATTTATGTCCCAAATACATTTTGATATAGATTATGCATGGTAGAAATTTGGTAATTTATAATGATTTTTTGAAATGTGGGATAATGTGGAACTCTCAGAAATGTACATTATGAAAACAAGAGTGCAAATCAGGTTTTGACAACATACTAAGAAAAAACAGTTTAAACTTACATTAGAGCAACACATTTGAAAAACAAGAAAAACAGTATTTCTACTAGACAAGTAGCTATAACACTTGGGACCACATAGCTCATAGCTCTACTGAGTTGCGGTTAGATCTGGCATAGGCAGTTGTAACTAAGAAGAAAGGGGCAATACAACACACAATGTAGCCAAAAGACTCATGGATCCCCTAAGGAGTAACTGAGTGTAAAATGGCATTTACATTACATTTAAGTCATTTAGCAAGACTTATCCAACTTACAAATTGGTGAATTCACTCTGACATCCAGTGGAACAGCCACTTTACAATAGTGCATCTAAATCATTAAGGGGGGGGGGTAGTGAGAAGGATTACTTATCCTATCTAGGTATTCCTTGAAGAGGTGGGGTTTCAGGTGTCTCCGGAAGGTGGTGATTGACTCCGCTGTCCTGGCGTCGTGAGGGAGTTTGTTCCACCATTGGGGGGCCAGAGCAAGAACAGTTTTGACTAGCGGGAACTGTACTTCCTCAATGGTAGGGAGGCGAGCAGGCCAGAGGTGGATGAACGCAGTGCCCTTGCTTGGGTGTAGGGCCTGATCAGAGCCTGGAGGTACTGCGGTGCCGTTCCCCTCACAGCTCCGTAGGCAAGCACCATGGTCTTGTAATGCGAGCTTCAACTGGAAGCCAGTGGAGAGAGCGGAGGAGCGGGGTTGAGAGAACTTGGGAAGGTTGAACACCAGACGGGCTGCGGCGTTCTGGATGAGTTGTAGGGTTTAATGGCACAGGCAGGGAGCCCAGCCAACAGCGAGTTGCAGTAATCCAGACGGGAGATGACAAGTGCCTGGATTAGGACCTGCGCCGCTTCCTGTGTGAGGCAGGGTCGTACTCTGCGGATGTTGTAGAGCATGAACCTACAGGAACGGGCCACCGCCATGATGTTGGTTGAGAACGACAGGGTGTTGTCCAGGATCACGCCAAGGTTCTTAGCGCTCTGGGAGGAGGACACAATGGAGTTGTCAACTGTGATGGCGAGATCATGGAAGTCCTTCCCGGGAGGAAGAGCAGCTCCGTCTTGCCGAGTTCAGCTTGAGGTGGTGATCCGTCATCCACACTGATATGTCTGCCAGACATGCAGAGATGCGATTAGCCACCTGGTCATCAGAAGGGGGAAAGGAGAAGATTAATTGTGTGTCATAGCAATGATAGGAGAGACCATGTGAGGTTATGACAGAGCCAAGTGACTTGGTGTATAGCGAGAATAGGAGAGGGCCTAGAACAGAGCCCTGGGGGACACCAGTGGTGAGAGCGCGTTTCTCGCCACGCCACCTGGTAGGAGCGACCTGTCAGGTAGGACTCCAGGTGGGCCGCGCCGGAGATGCCCAACTCGGAGAGGGGTGGAGAGGAGGATCTGATGGTTCACAGTATCGAAGGCAGCCGATAGGTCTAGAAGGATGAGTTAGCTTTAGCAGTGCGGAGCGCCTCCGTGATGCAGAGAAGAGCAGTCTCAGTTGAATGACTAGTCTTGAAACCTTACTGATTTGGATCAAGAAGGTCATTCTGAAGAGATAGCGGGGAGAGCTGGCCAAGGACGGCACGTTCAAGAGTTTTGGAGAGAAAAGAAAGAAGAGATACTGGTCTGTAGTTGTTGACATCGGAGGGATCGAGTGTAGGTTTCTTCAGAAGGGGTGCAACTCTCGCTCTCTTGAAGACGGAAGGGACGTAGCCAGCGGTCAGGGATGAGTTGATGAGCGAGGTGAGGTAAGGGAGAAGGTCCCCGGAAATGGTCTGGAGGAGAGAGGAGGGGATAGGGTCGATTGTTGGGCGGCCGGCCGTCAAACGAGATTTCATCTGGAGAGAGAGGGAGAAAGAGGTCAGAGCACAGGGTTGTGAGCACCAGCGGTGTCGTTTGACTTAGCAAACGAGGATCGGATTCGTCGACCTTCTTTTCAAAATGGTTGACGAAGTCATCTGCAGAGAGGGAGGAGGGGGGGGGGGGGGAGGATTCAGGAGGGAGGAGAAGGTGGCAAAGAGCTTCCTAGGGTTAGAGGCAGATGCTTGGAATTTAGGTGGTAGAAAGTGGCTTTAGCAGCAGAGACAGAGGAGGAAAATGTAGAGAGGAGGGAGTGAAAGGATGCCAGGTCCGCAGGAGGCGAGTTTTCCTCCATTTCCGCTTGCCCGGAGCTCTGTTCTGTGAGCTCGCAATGAGTCATCGAGCCACGGAGCGGGAGGGGAGGACCGAGCCGGCCTGGAGGATAGGGGACATAGAGAGTCAAAGGATGCAGAAAGGGAAGAGAGGAGGGTTGAGGAGGCAGAGTCAGGAGAAAGGTTGGAGAAGGTATGAGCAGAGGGAAGAGATGAAAGGATGGAAGAGGAAAGAGTAGCGGGGAGAGAGAGCGAAGGTTGGGACGGCGCGATAATCCGAGTAGGGGCAGTGTGGGAAGTGGAAGTGTTGGATGAGAGCGAGAGGGAAAAGGATACAAGGTAGTGGTCGGAGACTTGGAGGGGAGTTGCAGTGAGGTTAGTGGAAGAACAGCATCTAGTAAAGATGAGGTCGAGCGTATTGCCTGCCTTGTGAGTAGGGGGGAAGGTGAGAGGGTGAGGTCAAAAGAGGAGAGGAGTGGAAAGAAGGAGGCAGAGAGGAATGAGTCAAAGGTAGACGTTTAAAGTCGCCCAGGACTGTGAGAGGTGAGCCGTCCTCAGGAAAGGAGCTTATCAAGGCATCAAGCTCATTGATGAACTCTCCGAGGAACCTGGAGGGCGATAAATGATAAGAATGTTAAGCTTGAAAGGGCTGGTAACTGTGACAGCATGGAATTCAAAGGAGGCGATAGATAGATGGGTAAGGGAGAGAGAGAGAATGACCACTTGGGAGAGATGAGGATCCCGGTGCCACCACCCCGCTGACCAGAAGCTCTCGGGGTGTGCGAGAACACGTGGGCGGACGAAGAGAGAGCAGTAGGAGTAGCAGTGTTATCTGTGGTGATCCATGTTTCCGTCAGTGCCAGGAAGTCGAGGGACTGGAGGAGGCATAGGCTGAGATGAACTCTGCCTTGTTGGCCGCAGATCGGCAGTTCCAGAGGCTACCGGAGACCAGGAACTCCACGTGGGTCGTGCGCGCTGGGACCACCAGATTAGGGTGGCCGCGGCCACGCGGTGTGGAGCGTTTGTATGGTCTGTGCAGAGAGGAGAGAACAGGGATAGATAGACACATAGTTAACAGGGTACAGAAGAGGCTACGCTAATGCAAAGGAGATTGGAATGACAAGTGGACTACACGTCTCGAATGTTCAGAAAGTTAAGCTTACGTAGCAAGAATCTTATTGACTAAAATGATTGAAATGAAACAGTACTGCTGGAGTAGGCTAGCTGGTAGTGGCTGCGATGTTGACACTACACTAATCAAAGTCGTTCCTTGTAATAGTTTCTACAGTGCTGCTATTCGGGGCTAGCTGGCTAGCTAGCAAGGTTGATTGCGTTCCGTTACTTTAAAAGAACGACAATAGCTGGCTGGCTAACCTAGAAAATCGCTCTAGGCTACACAATTGTCTTAGATACAAAGACGGCTATGTAGCTAGCTAGCTACGATCAAACAAAACAAACCGTTGTACTGTAATAGTTACCACAGTGCTGCTATTCGGGGGCTAGCTGGCTAGCTTTAGAAAGAACGACAATAGCTGGCCAGCTAACCTAGAAAATCGCTCTAGGCTACACAATTGTCTTAGATACAAAGACGGCTATGTAGCTGGCTAGCTACGATCAAACAAATCAAACCGTTGTACTGTAATGAAGTGAAATGAAAATGTGATACTACCTGTGGAGCGACGCGGAATGTTGACCGGGTAGTTGGAGTTCAATTCGGTAGAGGTTGGCTAGCTTGTTGGCTAGCTAGCTAGCAGCATTACCTACGTTAAGGACGACAAATAGCTGGCTAGCTAACCTCGGTAAATTAAGATAATCACTCTAAGTCTACACACTCTAAACTGCACAATTATCTTGGATACGAAGACAACTATGTAGCTAGCTGACACTACACTAATCGAGTCGTTCAGTTGAGTGTAATAGTTTCTACAGTGCTAGTGGACAGTGGATGTTAGCTAGCTGCTTAGCTAGCTGCTGGGCAGATACGTTAGGACGACGAAATACGATAATTATGCAATTGTCGTTGATACAAAGACGGCTATGTAGCTGGCTAAGAAGAAATTGCTAAGATTAGACAAATCAAACCGTTGTACTATAACAAAATGTAATGAAAAGTTATAAAAAGTTATACTACCTGCGGACCGAAGTGTAGATGCGGCCGCTCGCTCCAACCGGAACCGGAACCATCCTGACTTTAGCACAAAATGAAGAAGTGTGTACCCCACTAACTAACTGACTGAATGAATGAAGACTTAGACATCTAAGTCATACTTCACTTGGATAGTCATGATTTTCAATCTGTATTATCAACAAACTATCTGTTGATAAGCAACTGCGTGCTAAGGTTATGGTTAGGGTTAGGTTTAGAATACAGGTTATGGCTAGGATTAGGAAAAGGGTTACGGTTAGGGTTATAGCTAGGGTTAGTAGATAGTTACTTTAAATGTTACTGATAGTGTTGCTGTCATATACCAGAAGGGACACAGGTCTCTGGTCTTGTACAGCTAAAAACAACATTTTTGTTCCTTGAAAACAAAGTATGGTCAAACAATTTGTCACTTCACTGTCGTCAAGGATGTTCAGTCACCTCCCTGACCAAGGACTCCACCAATTGTTCAGTTGCCCAGTTGCTCAGTTTGGTTTGGCAGCCAGCTCAAGAAAGAGTCTTGGTGGTTCCAAATGTCTTCCATTTAAAAATGATGGAGGCCACTGTGTTCTTGGCGACATTCAATGCTGCAGATACTTTTTCGTACCCTCCCCCAGAGCTGTACCTCGACACAATCCTGTCTCAGAGCATTACGGACAATTCCTTTTAACTTATGGCTTTGTTTTTGCTGACATGCACTGTCAACTGTGGGACCATGTATAGACAGGTAAGTGCCTTTTCAAATCATGTCCAATCAATTCAATTTACCACTGGCAGACTCCAATCAAGTTGTAGAAACATCTCAAGGATTCTCCACGTAAAAAGGATCCAACTGAGCTCAATTTAGAGTCTCATAGCTAAGGGTCTGAATACCTATGTAAATAAGATATTTCTGTTTTTTAAAGTTGTTTTGTGTGTAGCTTGTTGAGGACATTTTCATTCAATCCATTTTAGAGTAAGATGGTAATGTCACAAAATGTGTTAAAAAGGCAAGGGTTCTGAATTCTTTCCAAATGCACTGTATATATTCGAACTTGCATCCTTAGATGCTCACGCTCATCCGCCATGCCCGTACATAACACATAACACCCTAGCATAACTGAAACCTACTTGAAGGTAACAGTGCTGACTGTTGCCCCCTAGTGGCTGGTTTCCAAATCATCTCTCAACGTCCTCAGACATGGATGGACGTTGAATATTGACTTGCATGTGTCACGACTTCTGCCGAAGTTGGCTCCCCTGCCTGTTCGGGCGGTGCTCGGCGGTCGTCCTGCTAGCCGCTACCGATGTCTTTTTCGTTTGTCTGTTGGTTTTGTCTTATTGGTTTCACCTGTGTGTATTTTGGTTTAATTAGCTTCCCTATATGTAGTAGTTTGACCCACCCTTGTTTTGTGCAGGATTGTCTTTTATTATGTGTGTACATATTAGGTCGTGGTGTATTTTATTTTCTATACTGGACACCCTGTGGTTTTGGGTTGTCTGGTATAGTGTCCTGCGCCCTGTATTGTATTGGGCTTATCAGTTTGGTGTGCAATAGTAAAGCACTTTACTCCGTTACTCTCTCTCTGCGTCTGATTCCTGCACACACACCTAGTCCCGCGTGACAGTATGTCAGGTGACCTGGCTGGATATCGAGGTCCAGGTTGGCAGGGTGGGATGTAGCGGTTTGAGGTCAAGGGTGGAGCATTTCCCATACCAAGCTTTGATTCAGCCAGTCAAAATGCTGTTGATGGTGCAACTGTAGAGATTTTTAGCATCAGAGGGCCCATGCTAAATCTTTTCAGCCTCCTGAGGAGCAAGAGGATTTGTTGTGCCCTCTTCACGACTGTGTGGGTATGTGTGGACCACGTTAAGTCCTTATTTATGTGGACACAAAGGAACTTGAAACTCTCGACCCGCTCTATTACAGCCCTGTTGATGTGGATGGGGACGAGCTATCCCCTCTTTGTCCTGTAGTCCACAACCAGCTCCTTGATCTTACTGACGTTGAGGGAGCGGTTGTTCTCCTGGCACCACACTGCCAAGTCTCTGACCTCCTCCCTCTAGGCTGGCTCAGTGTGGCCGAGGTGTCAGCTTGGTGGAGGTGTTGTTGCCTACCCTCAACACATGGGGCCGGCCCGTCAGGAAGTTCAGGATCCAGTTACAGAGGGAAGTGTTCAATCCCAAGCTCTCGAGCTTGGAGGAGATGATGGTGTTGAATGCTGAGCTGTAGTCTATGAACAGCATTCTCACAGTTATTTCCCGTCTTTACCAGGCGGGAGAGGGCGTGCATTTGAGATTGCATCATCTGTGGATCTGTTGGGGTGGTATGCGATTTGGAGTGGGTCCAGGGTGTCTGCAATGATGTGTGTCATGACCAGCCTTTCAAAGCACTTCATAATTACAGACGTGAGCGCTACAGGGCGATAGTCATTTAGGCAGATTACTTTGGCGTTTTTGTGAACAGGGACAATGGTGGTCAGCTTGAAACATGTTGGTATTAATGACTGGGACATGGGGAGACTGAAAAAGTAAGTGAAGACACTTGCCAGCTGGTCTGCATATGCTCTGCGAATGTGCCCTGGTATTGCGTCTGGTTCTGCAGCCTTGTGAGTGTAAACCTGTTTATAAGTTTTACTCACATCAGTCATGGAGAGCGAGATCACACAGTCATCTGGAACAACGGGGGCTTTCATGCAGGACTCAGTTGTTTTCCTCGAAGCGAGCATAAAAATGTATTTAGCTTGTTTGGGAGTTCTGTATCACTGGGCATCTCACATCTGGGTTTCCCTTTACAATCTGCTATTATCTGCAAGCCCTGCCACATCCGAGGAGCATGTAATAGGAATCCACCCTCCTATTCCACCTATTGTCCTTTTGCATGTCTGATGTCTTGTCAGAGGTTGTGAGGCTTTCTTGTAAGTATCCATGTCCGTGTCCCGGTCCTTGAACGCAATAGCTCTAGCCTTTATCCCAGCTCGGATCCTGCCTTTAATCCATTGATTTTGGTGAGGGTACGTACGGGCACTGTGGGAACGACATTGTCGATGCATTTACTGATGAAACCCTGATGTGGAAAACTCCTCAATGTTATTGGATGTATCCCTGAACATAGTCTGTGCTAGTGAAGTAGTCTTGTGGCTTAGGGTCTACTTCGTCAGACCACTTCCATACTGAGCACTTCACTGGTACTTCCTGTTTTTGCTTGTAAACAGGAAGTAGGAGGATGGAGTCAAGGTCTGATTTGACAAAGGAAGGGTGAGGGATGGCCTTATATGCATTTCTATGCTTGTTTATGGCCCCGTACAGCTTGAGGGACCTGCTTTGGCCATTTACTTTTTGTGGTGGGATGTAGACAACAGTGATGGTAACAGATGAAAACTCTCTTCGTAGATAAAAATGTTGGCAATTTTCCATGAGGTATTCTAGTTAAAGAGAGGCAAAGCTCAAGGCTTCCTTCACACTTTAAGTAGCGCACCTGTTGCTGTTGACAAAGAGGCACACCCCTCCCCTTCGGTTTGGGCCGAGTTCACTGTCCAGTGAATCCTAGAGTATTATGCCCATATCGCCCGTCAGCAAAGTTTCTGAATAGCATAGAATATTACAGCTTTTCATATCCCGTTGGTAGGAAACTCTCAAACAGAGCTCATTCATCTTGTTCTCAAGTGAAATGTAGTAAAATAAAATGGAGGGAGGTGCCAGAAAGTTCTCTCTCTCCAACATGGACTCCAGCCTTCCTCCCGCGTCTTCACTTGCGGCGCTTGGGAAGCCCCAGTGGCGGTCGGTGCCATTTAAGATGAGGGAGATTACCGTTTGTATTATGAGCATGGTCTTATTTCTATTACAGCCTATTGGATGACTGTGATTCATATTCCATTCACCCAGCTCAATGTAACATTGATAGGTTTAAGCTACTACATGACACTCAAATTAAGGTTGCTCAACCTAGCCTATGAATGAGAGTTTACAATGTAGTTCACAGGTCGAGAAATTTTCGAAAATCAAGGTGACAGACAGTGACACATTTCAATACCGCCTTGCACACTCTTGTCTGCATCTAGCTGATCTAGGGTATAATCATTACTTATTTAACCTTAATTTATTTAATTAGGCAAGTCAGTTAAGAACAAATGTTTATTTACAATGATGGCCTACCAGGCAAAACCCTGACCCGGACGAAGCTGGGTCAATTGTGTGGCGCCCTATGGGACTCCCAATCACGGCTGGTTATGATACAGTCTGGAATCGAACCAGGGCCTGTAGTGACAGTGCCTTAGACCACTGTGCCACCTGTGAGCCCCAACAGTTGCACATAAGAGTTTCTAATGGACAAATTCAGGTATGTTTGTTCAGTTTGCTTCCGTTTAAGAAATGTTTTTCAACAGAATCTGCGGAATGAATACACCCCTGATCACACTCAAACACAGTTTACTTTCATAGCAGCCACATACAAACAGCATGATCATTTTGTGCGTTGTATAATTCCTTCTCACATCTACACGCTTTCCTCCTCTCACCTATTCCCTTCACTTGTGGACTTCAGTGCACAACACATCAGCTGTCTGTGACCAGGCAGAAAAAAAATACAAACTTTCATATCATAACCGCTAACCGCTACACAGAGCCTACATCATTGTGCGTTCGTAAATTCACTCTGGCAATCTACTTTGATTTCAGAGCACTCTCTCGTCTGAGTGTTCCATAGAGCAGATTAATTTACGAACGCGCAATGCCCGTTGAAAATGACCGGTGTCAGTAAACATTGACTAAAAAACGTAATTAAATGTTCATCAGCAGCACAGTTACACACTCTATTTAACATGAAAACAACCTAACAAGATTTGCTAGGGTGAGTAAAATGGTCAGAGTGAGGTGTTCTCTCATTTGTGTCTGGAAGTAGCTTGCAAACTAGCCAACTTTAGCCAGCTAGCTTGGATGCTTGAATGCCGTTCTGAGGTCAAAAAGCTTAGATCAACCCTTCTCGTTTTTCTTCTCATTTTACTGGTAGTGTAAAAGCTTAGCTTGACAGTGTAGGATAGCTATAGCCAGCTAGCTAACATAGCATCCCTATCTATTTGAGCAGGTGTTTGAATAGGCTGAACTAGCTAGTGACATTCGCTAGCTAAGTTAAAGTGAAAGGCTTCTGGCTTCTTAATTTTTAAAGAAATTAATTTGTTCAAAAGCATTCAACTACTTTCTCTCTTTGAGTCAACTAGTCAACTACTCACCACATGTTGTGCACTGCAGTGCTAGCTAGCACAAAATATGAATTCTCTGATCCTTTGATTGGGTGGACAAAATGTCAGTTCATGCTATAAGAGCTTTGATAGTTTGGAGGACGTTCTTCGGAAGTTGTCATAATTACTGTGTAAGTCTATGAAAGAGAACCATGAGCCTCCTTAGTTTTGTCAAGGTATCCAGAGGGGGATCAAAATGTGTTTTTACTCAATCTACACCATGGCGCTACCCTACAAAGAGCTGTTGAGGCTACTGTAGACCTTCATTTCAAAGCAGTGTGTTTAATTCAATTATTTGGTAACATGAATAGATTTAGGATATTCCCTTCCTCCTCTGAGGAGCCTCCAGTGGCCCGAAGCCTGAACAATGGAGTAGGGTCTTGTGGAAACAAGGGAACATGTCCCGGCTTATTTCTTCCTCTTCGTCTGAAGAGGAGATGTAGCAGGGATTGGACTAAAATGCAGCGTAGTTCGTGCTCAACATGTTTTAATGACAGACGAATAACGTGAACACTACACAAATACAAAAACACCAAACGTGGCAAAACCAAAAACAGTCCTATCTGGTGCAGAGAACAAAAACACAAACATTACCCATCCCACACCCTGACCTAACCAAAATAACAAGGAAAACAAAGAATACTAAGGTCAGAGTGTGACAGAACAGCTGAGTCTGAGTTGAAGTAGGATTAAAAATCAAGGTCGAAGTGGAGGTTAGAAGCTGATTCATAGTTCAAAAGTACTTAGCGGTCATAGATGATAATGGTATGAGCTTCGTGTAAAGAAAGATAAACACAAAAAAGTCAGCTAGAGCGTGGAAAAGGAAATGAACAGTTTATTACAGCCAGCAGCTGAGTTGCATACACAACAAAACCTTTACAATGTTAACACTGTCCAACTGGATAAGGTAAGTGGAAGGACCGAGAAAATGCATATTGTTAGAGAGCCGGAAATAAAACGAAAACAAAACTAAATGTTCACCCCTTATTTTCAACACAGAGAATATGTTTAATAGGACTTTCACCAGTATCACATACTTTTGCCTTGCAAAACTATTCATCCACCTTGGCGTTTTTCCTATTTTGTTGATTTACAACCTCTAATTTAAATGTATTTGTATTCATGTAATTGACAAACACAAAATAGTCCAAATTGGTGAAATGAAAAAATTCTAAAACATAAAACATGGAAAAGTGGTGCATACATATGTATTCACCCTCTTTGCTATGAAGACCCCAAATAAGATCTGATGCAACCAATTACCTTCAGAAATCACATTAGTTAGATTGCACACAGGTGGACTTTGTGTCACATGATCTTAGTACATGATCTTAGTATATATACATCTGTTCTGAAAGGCCCCAAAGTCTGCAACACCACCAAGCAAAGGGCACCACCAGCAAGTGGCACCATGAAGACCAAGGAGTTCTCCAAACAGGTCAGGGACAAAGTTGTGGAGAAGTACAGATCAGTGTTGGGTTATAAAAAAATATCTGAAATTTGAAGACCCCACAGAGCACCATTAAATCCATGATTCAAAATTTGAAAGAACATGGCACAACTAAAAACCTGCCAAGAGAGGGCCTCCCACCAAAACTCATGGACCAGGCAAGGAGGGCATTAATCAGAGAGGCAACAAAGAGACCAAAGATAACCCTGAAGGAGCTGCAAAGCTCCACAGCGGAAATAGGAGTATCTGTCTATAGGACCACTCTAAGCCATACACTCCACAGAGCTAAGCTTTATTGAAGAGTGGCCAGAGTAATTGCTTAAAGAAAAAACACGTTTGCTGGTAGCCAAAAGGCATGAGGAAGTTTCTCCAAACATATGGAAGAAGGTATTTTGGTCAGATGAGACAAAAATTGTCTGGCGCAAACCCAACACCTCTCATCACCCCGAGAACCCCATCCCCACAGTGAAGAATTGAATTGAATGAATGATGGATGGCACTAAATACAGAGAAATTCTTGAGGGAAACCTGTTTCAGTCTTCCAGAGATTTGAGACTGGTACTGAGGTTCATCTTCCAGCTGGACAATGACCCTAAGCATACTGCTAAAGCAACACTTGAAAGGTTCAAGGGGAAACATTTATATGTTTTGGAAAGGCCTTGTCAAAGCCCAGACTTCAATTCAATTGAGAATCTGTGGTATGACTTAATTAAAGATTGTATACCAGTAGAACCCATCAAACTTGAAGAAGCTTGAGCAGTTTTACCTTGAAGAATGGACAAATAACCCAGTGGGTAGATGTGCCAAGCGTATAGAGACATACCCCAAGAGACTTGCAGCTGTAATTGCTGCAAAAGGTGGCTCTACAAAGTATTGACTTTCTGGGGCTGAATAGTTATGCAGAACTACGTTTTTTTGTCTTATTTCTTGTTTGTTTCACAATAAAAAAAAACATTTTGCATCTTCAAAGTGGTAGGCATGTTGGGTAAATCAAATGATACAACCCCCCAAAAATACATTTTAATTCCAGGTTGTAAATGCAACAAAATAGGAAAAATGCCAAGGGGGGTGAAAACTTTCGCAAGCCACTGTAGATATATTTCAAATTATGTCAATATGTCCAAGGTCACAGATAACATGAAGAAGATATCTAATATAGTACATGCCTCAACAGGTCCTTGTGCTTAAAGCAACATAGCTCGCTGTAAGCCATTGTCTTTATCTCACTAATCCCATGGCGTTATTATTTTCCTACTCCATCTACTCCCTCTCTTCATAGCCACGGTCAATATACAGTGCTTTCGGAATGTATTCAGACCCCTTGACTTTTTCGACATTTTCGTACGTTACAGCCTTATTCTAAAATGTATAAACAAAAAAAGTATCTTCAATCTACACACAATACCCCATAATGACAAATTGAAAACAGGTTTTTAGAAATTTTTGCAAATTTATAATGAATAAAAAAATATCTTATTTACATAAGTATTCAGAACCTTTGCTATGAGACTCAGAATTGAGCATGGTGCATCCTATTTCCAATATTCATCCTTGAGATGTTTCTAAAACTTGATTGGAGTCCAATTGTGGTAAAATCCATTGATTGGACATGATTTGGAAAGTCAAACACCTGTCTATATATGTTCCGTGTCTTGAAAGTGAATGTCAGAGCAAAAACCAAACCTTGAGGTCGAAGGAATTGTCTGTAGGGCTCCAATACAGGATTGTGTCGAGGTACAGATCTGGGGGAGGGTATCAAGACATTTCTGCAGCATTAAAGGTCCGCAAGAACATAGTTGCCTCCATCATTAAATGGAAGAAGTTTTGAACCACCAAGACTCTTCCTAGAGCTGGCTGCCCGGTCAAACTGAGCAATTGGGGGAGAAGGGCCTTGGTCAGGGAGGTGTCCACGAACCCTATGGTCACTCTGACAAAGTTCTAGAGTGCCTTTGTGGAGATGCGAGAACCTTCCAGAAGGACATCCATCTCTGTAGCTCTCCACCAATCAGGCTTGTATGGTAAAGTGGCCAGATTGAGGCCACTCCTCAGTAAAAGGCACAAAAGGCACCTAAAGGACTCGCAGACCATGAGAAACAAGATTCTATTGTCTGATGAAACGAAGATTGAACTCTTTGGTCTGAATGCCAAGTGCCATGTCTTGAGGAAACCTAGCACCTTTCCTACGGTAAAGCATGATGGTGGCAGGATCATTCTGTGGGGATGTTTTTCAGCGACAGGGACTGGGAGGCTAGTCAGGATCGAGGGAAAGATAAACAGAGCAAAGCACATTGAGATCCTTGATGGAAACTTGCTCCAGAGCACTCAAGGGACAACTCAAAGGGACAACCACACAGCCAAAACAACGCAGGAGCGGCTTCGGGACAAATCTCTGAATGTCCTTGAGTGGCCCAACCAGAGCCCAGACTTGAACCCGATCGATCATCTCTGGAGAGGGCTGAAAATGCCTGTGAAGTGATGCTCCCCATCCAACCTGACAGAGCTTGAGAGAATCTGCAGAAGAGAATGGGAGAAACCCCCCAAATACAGGTGTGCCAAGGTAGCGTCATACCCAAGAAGACTTGAGGCTGCAATCGCTGAGTAAAGGGTCTGAATACTTATGTAAATATGATATTTCAGTTTTTTGTATTTTACAAATTTGGTCAAATTACTATAACTTGTTTTTGCTTTGTCATTATAGGGTAGTATGTAGATTGATGAAGGGGAAAAATGGTTTAATCCATTTTAGAATATAAAAGGCATAACAAGATTTGTAAAATGTCAAGGGGTCTGAGTACTTTCTGAATGCACTGTACAACTGTCATGGCGAGGAGAAGCAATGCGTTATCCATCCCCTTTGTGCCGCTTGTGGGAGTCCATCTGTTAGTTTAAATTGCAGGCATGATAAATGCAGCGCTACGAATATTATGCATAACTCTAGAGGAACGGGAACTGCATTTCTTAGCTTATCTCCCAGTCTTGCTATTCATCTCGTTGCCTTGGACATGTATCCACACCACAACCGAGGTAAATGATTAGCCAAGAAAGGCCCAACTCTTTCTGTTTTCATTCATATTCCGTGCCATAACTCTCACCGGAACTTCTTTCTTTATTTTCTGTGTATACATACTCCATGCATGGATCAAGATTTTAATTTAGAAAATATCATCAGCCCTCATTCACTGGGCTTAACAATGGACTGATAATGAGACTGGGGAGGAATGCCAGTGATTGTCATGATATTCAATTATAGTCAGACTGAAGGACGGCATATACCCATGAATATTGTTCCCCCTATTTCTCCCCGTTGGCTTGTTTATTTTTGTCACATTGAATTCAGATATTGTTGGATACTGTATTGTACTGTTGCCAGAGTCTATTGTAGTTTGGAGTGTGAAAAAAAGCTGTCCCTAAATATACGTATCAACATTCTTTTGGTATTAACCCAAGTACTGAGGTGGAGTATGATAATTAGTTTCTATGAAATCACCACTTCACCTGACTAACATGCAGGGGTGGGGTTCCATATACATATCCCATACTTACATACCATGCATAAAAGCCAGGATGCATGTGCCTTTATGGAGGTTACGCAGATGTGTGATTCATGGAATTTATAGGCCACAAAAACAGTCCATCAGGAAAGCGTGAAGGTGTCTAAAGGAGGGAGGGTGAAATTGCCTGCTAATGGTCTCTCTCTCTCCGCAGCTGTGTGAGGCTGAGGTGCAGCTGTATTGGTCTGCATCCTAAATGACACCCTTTTCCCTACATAGTGCATTACCTTTAAGGACACTACTCTATGGGCCCTGGTCAAAAGTAGTGCACTATTTAGGGAATATGGTGCCATTTGGGATGCAGGTAGGTCTGGGACGCTGCTGCCTGAGACTTAAAGAGATGTGGCCCACATGGGGATCCCAGCATCCATAACACCACTCCCATTTCTCCCTAATTATTTGGCCACAAAATATTTATTTGGAACAGACCTGGAAAGACACGATACAGCTGGATGTTGGCTAATGTGTTCTTAGTCTGCTGTGTCTTTTGTACTAAGGAACTGCATGACTGAAAGTTGGATAAGATGAGTAACACATGATTTGCCACAGTATGGCCGAGAGGTTAAGGTTGGATAAATTGCTGGGGAGAGGCCTTACAGGTGACTGATGACCACAATATGGAGAAAAAATCTGTCTGGTATCTTCCATTTAGTTTTTTTTCACAATGTTTATTTATAAAAATACATTTAAATAATCAACTTTATTTAACCAGGTAGGCAAGTTGAGAACAAGTTATCATTGGCCAAGATAAAGCAAAGCATTTCGACACATACAACAACACAGAGTTACACATGGAGTAAAACAAACATACAGTCAATAATACAGTAGAAAGAAGTCTATATACGATGGGAGCAAATGAGGTGAGATAAGGGAGGTAAAGGCCAAAAAAGGCCATGGTGGCAAAGTAAATACAATATAGCAAGTAAACACTGGAATGGTAGATTTGCAGTGGAAGAATGTGCAAAGTAGAAATAAAAAATAAATGGGTGCAAAGGAGCAAAATAAATAAATAAATAAATAAATAAAATAAATACAGTAGGGAAATATGTAGTTGTTTGGGCTAAATTATACAGTGGGGAGAACAAGTATTTGATACACTGCCAATTTTGCAGGTTTTCCTACTTAAAAGCAAGTCTGTAATTTTTTATTATAGGTACACTTCAACTGTGAGAGATGGAATCTAAAAATAAAATCCAGAAAATCACATGATTTTTAAGTAATTCATTTGCATTTTATTGCATGACAGTATTTGATACATCAGAAAAGCAGAACTTTATATTTGGTACAGAAACCTTTGTTTGCAATTACAGAGATCATATGCTGTCGAAACCAAGGCTGTCGAGTCTGCCGATGAGGATGTGGTGATTGACAGAGTCGAAAACCTTGGCCAGATCAATGAATACGGCTGCACAGTAATGTTTCTTATCGATATCGTTTAGGACCTTGAGCGTGGCTGAGGTGCACCCATGACCAGCTCTGAAACCAGATTGCATAGCAGAGAGGGTATGGCGTGATTCGAAATGGTCGGTAATCTGTTTGGCTTTTGAAGACCTTAGAAAGGCAGGGTAGGATAGATATAGGTCTGTAGCAGTTTGGGCCAAGAGTCCCCCCCCCCCTTGAAGAGGGGGATGACCGCAGCTGCTTTCCAATCTTTGGGAATCTCAGACGACACGAAAGAGAGGTTGAACAGGCTAGTAATAGGGGTGGCAACAATTTCAGCAGATAATTTTTAGAAAGAAACGGTCCAGATTGTCTAGCCCGGCTGATTTGTAGGGGTCCAGATTTTGCAGCTGACTGGATTTGGGAGAAAGAGAAATGGGGAAGGCTTGGGCGAGTTGCTGTGGGGGGTGCAGTGCTGTTGACCGGGGTAGGGGTAGCCAGGTGGAAAGCATTGTCAGCCGTAGAAAAATGCTTATTGAAATTCTCAATTATAGTGGATTTATCAGTGGTGACTGTGTTTCCTATCTTCAGTGCAGTGGGCAGCTGGGTGGAGGTGTTCTTATTCTCCATGGACTTTACAGTGTCCCAGAACTTTTTTGAGGTAGTGTTGCAGGAAGCAAATTTCTGCTTGAAAAAGCTAGCCTTGGCTTTTCTAAATTTCTGCGTGAAAAAGCAAGCCTTGGCTTTTGTAACTGCCTGTGTATAATGGTTTCTATGCAATGGACAAGGCATATTGACATTAAGGAGAGGCATGCTTAGTCGAGTGATCAAAAGGGTCCAGTGAGTAGTGAGATTGGTTGGGGTCACGGCGATTCAGACAGCTAGCCGGGCCATCGGTAGCAAGCTAGCATAGGATGGAGGTCTGTTTTTAGCCACCTCGTGCGTTTCCGTCGGTAGGATTAGTGGGGTTCCATGTGGTAGAGGGGATCAATCCAATTCACCAAAAAAGTAGATATAGTTATAGAGGCCAAAGAAAGATAGATGTCCGATAGATCTATTCAGATAGCAGCCGATAAGACAGCTAACGATTAGCGGACCGCAGATGGGCTTTCAGGTAACGTCGCGACGGAGGAGCCAGCCGGATAACTCCCTCGGGCAGATAACGTCGGTAGTCCAGTTGTGAAGGCCCGGTGGGGCTCCGCGTTGGCAATAAAACGGGTCCGGATAGGTGATTGTAGCCCAGGAGTGACTGATTGAACTCTTCAGCTGGATGGCTCCGGAATAATTGATGTTTGCTCCGGGATCAACGTTTCTTTTTTTTAATAAATTGGTGAGGCGGGTTGCAGGAGAGTGTTTTGAAGATGAGTTTATGGAAAATAAAAAAATATATAAAAAGGTATGCGAAGAAAGTTGTAAATATATATATACGGGACACGACAAGACGAGGACAAAAGTCTGACTGCTATGCCATCTTTGTGACAACGTGGATTGACTGGATTCTGGATTTCAAGATGGACCTCACACAGATGGTGAGGGTAGGCACCAACACATCTGCTACATTGACCCTTAACACTGAGTCCTCTCAGGGGTGCTTGCTTAGTTCCCTCCTGTACTCCCTGTTCACCCATGACTGTGTGGCTGCACACAATTCCAACACCATCATTAAGTTTGCCAATGACTAGATGGTGGTAGGCCTGATCACAGACAAGGATGAGACAGCCTATAGGGAGGAGGTCAGAGACCTGGCAGTGTGGTGTCAGTAGAACAACTTCTCCCTCAACGTCAGCAAGACAAAGGAGCTGATCATGGACTACAGGAAACAGAGGACCGAGCACGCCATTCACATTGACAGGGTTGTAGTGGAGAGCTTCAAGTTCCTTGGTGTCCACACCACTAAGGACCAATTATGGTCCAGGCACACCAACACAGCCATTAAGAGGGCACAAAAACAACTCTTCCCTCTCAGGAGGCTGAAAAGATTTGGCATGGGCCTTCAGATCCTCAAAAGATAACTATACAGCTGCACCATTGAGAACATCTTGACTGGCTACATCAAGGCTTGGCATGGCAACTGCTTGGCAATCGACAGCAAGGCACTGCAGTAATGAATACATCCCAGTACATCACTTGGGCCGGGTTCCCTGCCATACAGGACCTCTATATCCCAAGTGGGGCAGCGGTCTAAGGCACTGCATCTCAGAGCTAGTGACGTCACTACAGACCCTGGTTTGATTCCAGGCTGTATCACAACCAGCCATGATTGGGAGTCCCATAGGGTGGCGCACAATTGGCTCAGCGTTGTCCAGGTTTGGCTGAGGTAGGCCATCATTGTAAATAAGAATTTGTTCTTAACGGACTTGCCTAGTTAAAGTAAAGGTTAAATAAATATACCAGGCGATGTCAGAGGAAGGCCCTAAAAATTGTCAAAGACTACAGCCTGCCAAGTAATAGACTGTTCTCTCTGCTACCGCACAGCAAGTGATACCAGAGTGCCAAATCTGGAAACAAAAGGCTCCTGAACATCTTCTACCCCAAGCTCTAAGACTCGTGAACAGTTCATCAAATGGTTATCTGGACTATTTGCATTGACCACTTGTTTATGTTGCACTGGCTCTATGCACACACTCACACATACTACACTGACCCTCCAACACACACATGCATATTGCCACACACACACACACACACACACACACACACACACACACACACACACACACACACACACACACACACACACACACACACACACACACACACACACACACACACACACGCTGCTGCTACTCCGTTTATTATATATCCTGATTGTCTAGTCACATTTACCCTTACGTACATGTACACATTACCTCAACCATCTCAACTACCTCGTACCCCTGCACATTGATACCGGTAATCCTTGTAAATAGTGACGGTATTGTTAGTTTATTGTTTTAATATATAATTTTTTGTGTGCACATTTTCTTACTTTTTAACTCTGCATTTTGAGGAAAGGGCTAGTAAGTAAGCACTTCAGAGTAAAGACTAAACCTGTTGTATTCGGCGCATGTGATAATAAAAATACTGTTTTATTTCATTTGACCTCGACAGCCTATCCAAATTATTCTTCATCGTATTATAATCTTTTTCTTCTTCTATTGACCAAACTGAATAATCGGGGGAGAAGGGGCTTGGTCAGGGAGGTGAACAAGAACCCTATGATCACTCTGACAGAGCTCCAGAGTTCCTCTGTGGAGATGGGAGAACCTTCCAGAAGGACAACCATCTCTGCAGCAATCCACCAGTCAGGCCTTTATGGTAGAGTGGCCACTGTTGTGTTATCAGCAAACTTAATGATGGTGTTGGAGTCATGCCTGGCCATGCAGTCATGGGTGAACAGGGAGTACAGGAGGGGACTGAGCACACACCCCTGGGGAGCTCCAGTGTTGAGGATCAGCGTGGCAGATGTGTTGCTACCTACCCTCACCACCTGAGGGCGGCCTGTCAGGAAGTCCAGGATCCAGTTGCAGAGTGAGGTGTTTAGTCCGAGGATCCTTAGCTTGTTGATGAGCATTGAGGGTACCATGGTGTTGAACGCTGAGCTGTAGTCAATGAACAGCATTCTCACATAGCTGTTCCTTTTGTCCAGCTGGGAAAGGGCAGTGTGGAGTGCAATAGAGATTGCATCATCTGTGGATCTGTTTGGGCGGTATGCAAATTGGAGTGGGTCTAGAGTTTCTGGGATAATGGTGTTGATGTGAGCCATTACCAGCCTTTCAAAGCACTTCATGGCTACAGACGTGAGTCCTACGGGTCTGTAGTCATTTAGGCAGGTTGCCTTTGTGTTCTTGGGTACAGGGACTATGGTGGTCTGCTTGAAGAATGTTGGTATTACAGACTCAATCAGGGACATGTTGAAAATGTTGAAAACAATGTGTGTAGATTGATGAGAGAAAAAAACGATTTAATCAATTTTGGAATAGGGCTGTAACGTAACAAAATGTGGAAAAAGTCAACTAGTCTGAATACTTTCCTAATGTAATGTACAGTATAACTCTCACAGCGAGGAGAAGCAATGCTTTATCTATCCCCTTTGTGCCGCTTGTGGGAGTCCATCCGTTTGTTTCAATAGGAAGCATGATAGATGCAGAGCTACGAATATGATACACAAATCTATAGGAACGGGAACTGCATTTCTTAGGTTCCCCCAGATAGCTATTCATCTTGCTGCCTTGGACATGTATCCACACCACTACCGATGGAAATTATTAGCCAAGAAAGGCCCAGTGTTTTCTGTTTTATTTTATTTGACAGCCTATTGAAATTCTCCCACAACCTTTTTCCAACTTTGTTTGACACTGCAGTGTCACAAGAGGGAAAATAGTCCTGAATTCTATACAGAAATGTAATTACACTAATGTTTTATGTATTACACCTACTCACTGCAACAGCAAACAAACAAAACTTTGACCCTCAGTGCTTGGCTCAGTCCCTCTGGCACAGACACACACAAGAAAGAGGCTGTTGTGTCTGATGAATACAGTTGAAGTCGGAAGTTTACATACACCTTAGCCAAATACATTTAAACTCAGTTTTTCACAATTCCTGACATGTAATCCTAATAAAAATTCCCTGTCTTAGGTCAGTAAGGATCACCACTTAATTTTAAGAATGTGAAATGTCAGAATAATAGTAGAGAGAATGATTTATTTAAGATTTTATTTCTTTCATCAGATTCCCAGTGGGTCTGAAGTTTACATTCACTCAATTAGTATTTGGTAGCATTGCCTTTAAATTGTTTAACTTGGGTCAAACATTACGGGTAGCCTTCCACAACCTTCCCACAATAAGTTGAGTGAATTTTGGCCCATTCCTCCTGACAGAGCTGGTGGAACTGAGTCAGGTTTGTAGGCCTCCCTGCTCGCACAAGCTTTTTTAGTTCTGCCCACACATTTTCTATAGGATTGAGGTCAGGGCTTTGTGATGGCCACACCAATACCTTGACTTTGTTGTCCTTAAGCCATTTTGCCACAACTTTGGAAGTATGCTTGGGGTCATTGTTCATTTGGAAGACCCATTTGCAACCAAGCTTTAACTTCCTGACTGATGTTGTCATGCCCTAGAGATCCTATTTTCTCTATGTTTGTTAGCTCAGGGTGTGACTCGGGTGGGAAGTCTATGCTTTCTATTTCTTTGTTTTGGCCGGGTATGATTCTAAATCAGGAACTGCTGTCTATCGTTGTCTCTGATTGGGAATCATACTTAGGCAGTCCTTTTTCCCTCTTTCATTTGTGGGATCTTATTTTTGCATTGATTGTTATTCTGCTCTGCAGAACGTCACGTTCGTATTTCGTTTTGTTGTTGTCTGTGTTCATTATAAAATAAATAGAATGAACACGTACCACGCCGCCCTTTGGTCCACTTCTTCCCATGACGATTGTGACAGATGTCTTGACATGTTGCGTCAGTACATCCACATCATTTTTCTGTCTCACTATTTTGTGAAGTGCACCAGTCCCTCCTGCAGAAAGCACCCCCACAACATGATGCTTCCACCCCCATGCTTCACTGTTGGGATGGCGTTCTTTGGCTTGCAATCCTCCCCTTTTTACCTCCAAACATAACGATAGTCGTTTTTTTATGGCGGTTTTGGAGCAGTGGCTTCCTCCTTGCTGATCGGCCTTTCAGGTTATGTCGATATAGGACTTGTTTTACTGTGGATATAGATACTTTTGTATCTGTAAACTCCAGCATCTTCACAAGGTCCTTTGCTGTTGTTCTGGTATTGATTTGCACTTTTCGCACCGAAGTACGTTCATCTCCAGCAGACAAAATGCGTCTCCTTCCTGAGCGGTATGGCGGCTGGGTGGTCCCATGGTGTTTATACTTGCGTACTATTGTTTGTACAGATGAACTTGATACCTTCAGGTTTTTGGAAATTGCTCCCAAAGAAGAACCAGACTGTGGATGTCTACATTTTTTTTCTGAGGTCTTGGCTGATTTCTTTTGATTTTACCATAATGTCAAGCAAAGAGGCACTGAGTTTGAAGGTAGGCCTTGAAATACATCCACAGGTACACCTCCAATTGACTCAAATTATGTCAATTAGCCTATCAGAAGCTTCTAAAGCCAGGATATCATTTTCATGGAATTTTCATGGAAATATCATGGAATCATGGAATTTTGCACAGTCAACTTAGTGTATGTAAACTTTTTACTCACTGGAATTGTGATTCAGTGAATTATAAGGGAAATAATTTGTCTGTAAACAAATGTTGGAAAAATCACTTGTGTCATGCACAAAGTAGAACCGACTTGCCAAAACTATAGCTTGTTAACAAGAAATGTGTGGATCATGAAAAACGAGTTTTAATGACTTTAACCTAAGTGTATGTAAAATTCCGACTTCAACTGTATATATATGGCTCAAATCTTAACGGCAATAAATATTTTGAATCACTAATTGTGACACTAGGCATCATTTGAGTGTTGTCACCATTTCACGAGTCTTCGCAGCTTACTTTCAAAGTACTTCATGTTGTTTTCCACTCTCTACTCTTTTTCCCAAACTACTGAAATTATTTTATCCAGTAATGACAACATGGTGTATCTGTGGTGACCTAAATAAATCACTAGTATCTCTCATTTGGAAACCACTCTGGCAGCAGTACAAGTTGCTACGCTCGCTCTTAGATTATGAAGGCCTTTGAACTAGTTTCCCCCAACGCCCAGACTGGTTATTAATTCATCCATTCTTTTGAGAAGAGAGAGAGAGTCCTCATTATCATCCTGGCATCAGAGCGTCCCGTGCGAGAGAGTCGCCAAACGAAAAGTCGTTGATTTCACACTACTGTCTCCACAAGCCTGTCAAATTAAGGGGGTCCTCTCACTACACTTTGAGGTACACTCTACAAAATAACAGAATCAATTAATTATGTAAGATCTTCTCTAAATATTGCATTCATAGCAGAGGGAACCAGTATCCCATATGCATAAGCTACAGTGCCTTCTCTTTCCTACTTGTGCTCTTGAAATCAATCAAAAAGACCTCACAATGGCACAATACAACAGAGATAAACACAGCTTGTTCAGTTCCAGTCCCCACAATCACACTGAACTGTTCTTCAGACTGTGGAACTCTGCTGTGTTTTCTTAGAGAATGGCCTGAAGGAGACGAGGGAGGAGAGAGGAGACGATCATTGATGATTGAATGAGATGCGTGCTTGGACTGGAGAGTGGCTGGGGCCGGATAACATCAAGGGTTCTTGGAAGATGGCCGCAGTTCTGGGAAGTGGGAAGCAAAATAACGTCCATGGGATGGTGAATCTTATACCTTATGTTTTTCAAAAATAGTTTCAGTTCAGTTCCAGACGTAAACATTCTGTTTTTAAAGACCGGAAATTATTTATAGATCTTATTATGTAACAAATGATCGGGCAAACATCTAACTAGTGTATCAATAACCCATAGCTTCCTCAGCAACAACAGTAATAGACAGCACTCTCTAAAATGCATGCAAAAACGTGAGCCAATATGTAGCAGTCAAATAAAATAAATTGTTTTGTGAATACATCAAATATTCCACATTCCATTAGTTTAACTGCTAATCACTTTCTTTGCCACACTGTTTATTTTATTGACCTAATTTTATCAGATGCAGATCCCTGCTATTTTTCTACATTCTTTTGTTTAGTTCTGCCCACCTTTCTCCCTGCAAGGCAAAATACAAAGATAATTAAATTGTGCCCAACAGGACGCTGATCAAACCCATATTCAAATTGGAGATGAAGTTGCACGGTTGGCAGTGAATCTTAATGTTCTGCCTAGATAAACCCTAATTGTTACCATTATAATTTGGGAATAGCAACAACCGTGCTTCAGTGTGCTGCTATGAGAAATAGTGTACAGCTGTTCTAGAACAACATGGGAATCTATCTACCATTCCAGGGGGTGCATTGTGATAGAACACTGATTGATTTACTCGATATTACACTACTGAGTTCTGATGAAAGAAAGCAAAATGTCAAGGTTAACATTGTAAACACATCTTCAAATAACCAAATCAAATAATACTTCATGGATTTGGGGGATGTGTTAGTACATAAAACGATACACCCTAGAAGGCCCGAAGACTATGTGTTCACTTAGAAGAGTTAACCTAATTTGTACAGACGTGCTTATCCCCATTAGCCATTTTTAACATTTATGACATTACTAAATCTTGATGTGTCAGTAAATAATATCCACTGTAAGAAATAATGGAGAATCCAGGGTGTTAGGGTGTGAGAGGAGATCCAATGAAAGGCTGCTGGCAACAGTGGAATACAAAGTTCAAGTAACTTCAAAGGGGCATTTTTCATGCAATAACCGATCTTACTGTATGTAAGAATGATTGCATAAATCAGTGGTTGTTTCCCAAATAGCACGCTATTCCCTTTATAATGCACTACTTTGGTCAAAATCAGTGCGCTATATAGGGAATAGGGTGCCATTTGTGAGCAATACAATGCCTCAGTGAGATCATTTTCCATAATGCCATAAAGTTCAAACGGTGACAGTCGATGACAAAGAACCACTGATTACAGCACTGTAATCTCGATGACCTCACGCACACTCATTCCAACTCATGTCTCTTCTTGAGTGAGGCACTTATACTGCTTAACTTTTTATCTTTGTTGTGATGATGGAAGGATAACTCCAATCTCGTAAACAAATGTTGTGGTCAAGGAGTAATTGCTGATTGCTTCAAACAGGGGCAGCTTCCAGACACTCCATGAATCCCAGGTTAACCAAAAAAAAGAGAGTGAGAGAACCCAGACTTGCACTTGTGCACACACGTACACACACACACTACCACATGCATTTCACTACAACCAAGATAACATCTGCTAAACACGTATGTGACCAATACAATTTGATTTGATTGAGTCCCAGGTTAACCACAATAAGAGTTAGAGATCCTCTTCCAACCAGAAGCGCCTCTCTAATCAGCCGGCGGCCCACTGCAAGACGGTAATCACATCCTTAGGTAAAGTAGTGCATTGTGGGTTTTAAAGAGCAAGTGAGGGCAAAACCATATACCAAAGCTATAACCTCAAAGAAAATACACACAAATCAGAGCTCCCATTATCTAATTGAAAATATGTTAAGATCTTAGCAAGGTGGACTTGACTCATTCTTTGAAGGACAGGATATGCATGTGTGTATATATAGAATCAGCGAAGATTCATTGGCGTAATCATTCCATATGTTCACCATCTGTTGTTAGGGATGGAGGTTGAGGCCTGGCCATCAGCTCATACAAACACAGCCACTCTGGAAGAGCTCAACTCAGCATCCAGGCAGCATTCGTTCAATTTCTCTTTTGCCATTAATCCATTACTGTTGTCCACGCTGCACAATGGCTGCCTTGATGCCAGACACAGTGTTGTATTGGGAAGAGCAAACTCTCTGGCGCCTGCAGTACCCACCCCCCTTGAACAGTGTGTGTGTGTGTGTGTGTGTGTGTGTGTGTGTGTGTGTGTGTGTGTGTGTGTGTGTGTGTGTGTGTGTGTGTGTGTGTGTGTGTGTGTGTGTGTGTGTGTGTGTGTGTCCACCAGCGCCAATGAAAACAAATGCACTCAGCACAAACATATGTAAACTCTGGCCCATGCCAGGGGAGTCTCAGTGTGGAAAGTGTCAATAATTATGTAATATTAGAGGCCTGACTGCTTTGTGTGTTATTGGTGTATTAGTGATGTAATATAGACAGCAGAGGACCATAGAGAAGTGTAATCAAAATGAGACCATCCTTTGTTTACATCTATGTCCACTGCAATAGAGCTATAAGGAAAAGTGAAACAAGTAAATCTATAGGCAAACACCGTTTCATATCATGGTCACATTTAATTTCACTTTAAAGTCAATCAAAAATGTGTAAGGTTGTCAAAACAGATGGGCTTATTTTATGCAAATGACCATCATGCTCTGATTTTTAATTGGCAAAGACCAAGGTGCCAGACGATGCAGGTGGCAAGGCATTGTAGTAGCTAGCACTTTATTGTCACATACTGCGAGAGAATTATACATTCCACCCTGAACTGCATTGGCACTGTCATGTGTATGCTGAGAGCATCAGGCTCTGTGTAATCTCACTGTTTCTCAAAGCTCGGCCAGCTGAAAATAATGTAACACAGTAACCTCTGGTTTTAATACTAGAACAACCTCTGACAGGTAAGTAAAATGAGTCTTGTCCGAAGTCCATGGGTCTCTCTTCAATTTTGCCCTAAACATTGGCATAACAATGGCCGTAGCAGTTGACATACAGCACAAACAGATCTGGGACTAGAATAAGTTAACTTGGCTGCTCTGATTAGCTGTGCTTCTGGAGTGTGTCAATGTAATTAAGGAATATGATCTGAATGGCACCTGGCCTGGATAGGTCTGTTCAAGTTCCCTCCTCAAGGCTTGGACATTGAATGAACCTCTGGATATACTGAACAAAAACATAAATGCAACATGCAAAAATCTCAAAGATTTTACTGAGTTACAGTTCATATAAGGAAATCAGTCAATTGAAATACATTCAATAGTCCCTAATCTATGGATTTAAAATGACTGGGAATACAGATATGCATCTGTAGAAAAAAAGGTAGGGACGTGGATCAGAAAAAACAGTCAGTACCTATTGTGACCACCATTTTCATCATGCAGCGTGACACATCTCCTTTGAATAGAGTTGATCAGGCTGTTGATTGTTGGCCTGTGGAATGTTGTCCCACTCGTCTTCAATCGCTGTGGAACTTGCCGACATACACATCGATCCAGAGCATCCCAAATGTGCTCATGTCTGGTGAGTATGCAAGCCATGGAATAACTGGGACACAATTCAGCATCCAGGAATTGTGTACAGATCCTTGGGACATGGGGCCGTGCATTATCATGCTAAAACATGAGGTGATGGCGGCGGATGAATGGCACGACAATGAGCCTCAGGATCTCGTCACGTCATCCCTGTGCATTCAAATTGTCATCCATAAAATTAAATTGTGCTCGTTGTCCGTAGCTTATGCCTGCTCATGCCATAAATCCAACGCCACCATGGAAGGCACTCTGTTCACAATGTTACAATCAGCAAAACACTTGCCCACACGATGCCATACACATTGTCTGCGGTAGTGAGGCCAGTTGATCGTACTGCCAAATTTTCTAAAACGACATTATGGTATGGATGTTATTGTAGAGAAATGAACATTCAGTTATTTGGCAACAGCTCTGGTGGATATTCCTGCAGTCAACATGCCAATTGCACGCTCCCTCAAGACATCTGTGGAATTGTGTTGTGTGACAAAACTTTAGAGTGGGCTTTTATAGTCCCCAGCACAAGCCACACCTGTGTAATGATCATGCTGTTTAATCAGCTTCTTGATATGCAACACCTGTGAGGTGGATGGATTATCTTGGCAAAGGAGAAATACTCACTATAAATAAGCTTATGTATGGAACTTTTCTGGGATATTTTACTTCAGGTCATGAAGCATGTGATCAACAGTTTACATGTTGCATTTATCGATTTTTCTGTATACTATAACAAAGGAAACTTGTGTTTGAATCCAGCACGGGAACAAACTTGGTGCCTGATTGGACAAAATTCTCTCCCATCAGGTTTGATTAAAGGCCTGGTTTTTGGACACCGACCAGATATGCTTAAGGATTAAATAAATAAGAGGAAGTCCTAAGAAGTCATTGGCCTTTTCCACAGAATAAGATGAGGGTTTGAAGTTTGATTTGGTTTCATCCCCAAAGATCAATTGTGGTAAAAATGTGCTCTTGGTCGGTCAGTCTGTTGGATTAGGTTCTGGATGTTATCAATTATTTCCTTCCTGAAATGTCTGTTCTCTGGTCATCCCTCATCTGGTGACTAATGGAATCAAAGGAAATTATGGGATTAATTATTAGCACGTACCAAAACATACCAGGACCATTTCACTTCCTCTCTGATGTTGCTCCCAGAACTTAAATTACATCTCAGAGATTATCCATTGTCAAATTCATGTTAGCATCAATCAATATCATCTATTTTTCTCCCTGGATCTAGGTAATCCAGAAAATGGATTTCTTTGGAGTGGGGTATTTCCTTAGACAAATCCTCAAAGACACAACCTCTCTCTCTTTTTGGACCAACAGCGATCTTAACCAAGAGGCCAAATGTAAATTTCAGTCAACATTGGAGTACCTGCATACACTGTAATATTGTTGCAGCACAGCACTGTTACAGTGATAGGCCTGCACTGTGTATCTGGATAGAAAAGTAGCTTGTTCTTGCTGCACGTCTGGCTGCTAGCCTTGCAGAGAGTAATGAGTCCTGTGGTAACAGTGCAGGCCATGATCGTGATCTGAGCATGATTTGGCCTCTCTGTGGGCCATCGAGGGTAAACTCTGCAAATAAATGATGGTCTCTTTGAGTCTCAGTGACACACCCTCACACACAACCTGCTACATCAGTAGGTTAAAAGGGATATACATATTTAGCTTTTGACTGTCTCAGGAGACCCCTTTCCCAAAACTAGTAACACGATTAAGTGCAAGGACTCCATAGATGTGGTTTGAAACTCAGGACTGACTAAGCTTATACTTGTGCCGGATTTATTTAGGGCTCCCTGAAAACCAGTACAGTTATTCAGGACCAACATTTAGTCACGGCATTGATTCCTCCCATTTTCATAAAAACACGCCTCCAAACCCAATTGAAGCTGTTCCCAGAAATGAAATGATTGCATTAAGGCTAACATTAGTACCTGCTTGCGAATCCATTGTGTGCCATGCCTAGCTTTAATTGCTGATGAACTCCATGCTTCCTAGGATTGTTGGAAGAAGGAAAAACATTTCAGTGTGTGTGTGTATAGTTCCAGTATGTATCCTAGGGCTTATGAGATAACACAGAACATTTTAAAAAAGAAACAGCAGCTAACATGTGAGCTGAGATGATTAATAACAAACTCCATTATTGAAAGGCCTCACTCATAACATTTTTTACTCTCTCCCCACATAAACAACATCCCTGGGGGTAGAATGCAGGGGAATGTAAGCTTTGAAACACCTATGAGGCCTTCAATTAATCCTGAGAGCATGTTATGTTACAGATCCAGGTTGTGTTCCCTCAATAAAACATGTCTGGTTGGCTCCCTGCTGGTGGAAACTGGGGAATGGCGGATGACAAAAGAAACACAGCTGAATTCATACAAGCTGCATACAAACTTCATACGAGCCACAAAGAGGATTCAGAAGACTTTCGTTAGGCTTTGATTCTCCCCCTTAAAAAAAAATATAAAACAGGGATTTTGAACTAGAAATGAACAATGGGGGTACAGATATGAAACAGACAATCATAATATCAGTCAAAAATGTACAATTCCCAGTTTATGCTACAAAAACAACTTTATAAGACAGGTTATACTTGACTCAACATTCCATGATGTACATTAAGGCATTGTTGGCAGAATAGATGCATGCAGTTCAATGCATTATTAATATAATTCACCAATACCTTTCTTGGTAGTCCCAAAAACACCCGTTGAATATGATTGGTGTGAGTAAATATTGGCAAGAACAAGTGATTTAGTCACGAACGCACTAGATAACATGTAAACAGCCTAACCAGCTCTGCTCGGGTGAGGAAAATGGTCAGAGTGAGGTGTTCTCTCAATTGTGTCTGGAAGTAGCTAGCTAGCCAACTTCAGCCAGTTAGCTTGGGTGCTTGGTTGGGACAAGCATGCATTGGTAGGCAAGCTGCAGAAGGACGAGTGGGCTACTTACTAATCCCCATCTTTTATCAGTGCAATTTTAACGGCAAACTAGCTGAAAAAGTTTGATAATATTTTTCTAATGTTCCTTTGTTAGGTTTTTAGCTCATCTTGCTATGGCTTGTATTAGTTGTTGATCATGTTGATGTGCATATAGGGAAATATAGCCTACATTTTTATGGGCGTTTGATCAATAGGACTCTATATTTCCAAAATGTAAAAGGACTACTGTCGTATTTACATATTTGCAATAATCCATTCAGGTGTATTTTCTGGCTTTTACCAAATGCGTTCTAATGATCTAAAGTTGTGCTGTTGCAACTGCCTGTAAACACACAGTCCAGTTCAAACTGAAGGATGACAGGACCGTGTGGCAAATGGCTAGTTTGCATAAAGGCCAACTGTAGCTCTGACTGGCAAGCCTCTGGTCCTGGATGAAACAGATTTTTTTATAAAATTGTATTTGCTGCGGTGTCTATTAATTGTCCAAACACATGGCCGCTTTCACATTCTATATTACTATAGCATTTTCACCAATGACTTAGAATGTTTGGGAATTATGTAAACAGTACTAAGAATTTATGAAACCGTGAAAAATGACCATATCTTAGTGCTTGCTTGTCAGAAGTTGTAAAAAAAAAGTGTCATTCTTCTTGGTGGTGTGTATGAACAGATTATAACAAGATTTCATGTTGCTAAAATGGTGTCAGTTTAAACAATTGTCTAATCTACCAAATTCTCGGGACATTGTTTTTGTGAAAGCATACTACATAGAAAAACTCAGATTGCTTCGAATTAGAAGGACCTTTGGTACTTGTAGAAATTGGTTGATAGCATAGTTTCAGTTCACAAATAGCATTTTGAAAGCTTTTTGGAAGCATAATACACCGAGATATTTGTGGAGTGCACCTGGACAATGCTCATTAAATGCTAGGGTGAAAGCTCTCAGAAGGCACTCACACGCATGGTTGGATAGGACCAATCACCCTTGTGAATCACTGCAGTAAAAAGGATGGCTACGGAGCTACTCAAGTGACTTGTTCATTCGAGAAGCAGGTCCTCTTTCTGATTGTTTTGACATTGGGTCAAGCCAACTGCCTAAAGCCTCAGCTGCTAGTGTCAATATAACTTATATTTAGCCCATATGATTGATTAAACCTACTTCAATGTCAAACTCAACTCGTTTATATTGTAATTGAAAAGGGAAGGAAAGTACTATGTAACATGATTGAGCAATACGTGACACCTACTCTCAAAATAGCCATCAGCCTCTGTGAAGCGCAACTAACTTTGGCATTTAGGTCCAGCCATAATTATGTATATCTTCTATTACTTCCTGGATTGTAGTGTCAAGTTTTAACAGGGTAGACATGTGTCCCAAATGCCACCCTATTCCCTAAATAGTGCCCTAGATTTGACCAGAGCCCTATACGCCTTGGTCAAAAGTAGTGCACTATAAAATAAATATTCACAATTCAAAGGAGAGACAGGCAGGCAGGCGTGTTTCATTACTTTAACCTTTATGCATCCCTATTGGGTTTATTAACTATATACTGTACCTGCATCACTCCCCCGTGACTTGTTAGCCAGGTGTACATTAGAAAGGAATTTGCCAGGCTATGTCTGGTGATAATTGATCAAGCTGGTGTAAGCTTCACTTTATCAACTGCTTAATTCCTTATGCAGATTGCAAGGTCAGCGACCTTACACAGACAGGGGCACCCTATTTCCTACATATTGCACTTCTTGTAGGCAATAGGGTGTAATTTGGGACACAGGCAGTGTCTGGCTGATTCGAGTCAAAGTGAACACGTTTGTGATTTTGTGAAGAAATTTGAAATACATATTCTTCAGAGACCAATTGAATGTGCTTCTGTTTTTAGGCTAGCTAGATGGAGGATCTGAATAAATTAGTCTGATAGTTCGAATAGAAATGTTCAAGGTCAATTGAAAGCAATCAGGTTGTTTCCACCTTTTACAATGCTAATTAACATGTTATCTTTTTGTCAACAAAAAAAACATTTTCTCTTTGTCAGTTTAAAAGATACCAGTTCAAGTGTATTCTGTTTCTGCAATCAATTTCTTTCCTATCAAACAGTTGGCATTTTAACAATTAATGGGCCCTGTAGTGTTAATAAAAGTACATTTGATCCATTGTTCAAAACCAGTGGAGGCTGCTGAGGGGAGGATGGCTCATAATAATGGCTGAATGGAAATTTATGAATGTGTGTTTGATACCATTTAATTTCGGACATTATTATGAGCCGTCCTCCCCTTAGCAGCCTCCACTGTTCAAAACACTGTTTAACCTTAACTACCACAACTGAACCTCGTGTTAAAGGTAAAAGAGAAACAAAGGAGTGGGAGAATCCAGCTCTTAGCTGTAGATGGGGGTGTGAAGGGAGAATCCAGCTCTTAGCTGTGGATGGGTGTGTGGGTAGTGTAGCAGGATCAAGGGTGTGGGGTTTCCATGTCACCAAGTTCAATAAATGTATAACTTCCCCACCTTCTCAATGACTTCATGTGGCCCGTTCCATTCGGCCAAAAACTTACATTCGGAGGTGGGGACCAACACCAACACTTTGTCTCCTGGCTGAAAGTCCCTTCGTTGTGTCCCTCTGTTGTACACCCTCGCTTGAGCCTCCTGGACCTCCACCATGTGTTCCCATACCAGGGGCCACAGGGTTGCCATCCTATCTCTCATGTCTCCTACGTGTTCCACCAAGGTTCGGTGGGGCAACGGTTCCCAGGTTTCTTTAGCCACGTCCAGCAGTCTTCGGGGTCGTCTCCCGTACAGGAGTTTGAAGGGAGAGAATCCGGTTGAAGCTTGGGGCACTTCTCGGATCAACAACAATAGGTAGGGTAGCAACTGGTCCCAATTCTTTCCATCACCTTCAGGGTTTGATTGAACCTTTCCCCTAATCCATCAGTCTGAGGGTGATACACCGAGGTGTTCAACTGGGTTATTTAGCTTGCACAGATCCTTCATGATTCGTGACATGAATGGGTTAGCCTGGTCGGTCAATATCTATTCAGGAATGCCTGCTCGGGGGAACAGCATATCCATATATCTAACGTGCGATTCCCTTGGTGACCATGTTGCGCAGGGGAATGGTTTCCGGGTACCTGGGGGCATAATCCAAAATCACCAGTATGTATTGGTTTCCGCGGTTGCTCTTGGGTAGAGGTCCCACCAAGTCCATTGCAATCCTGCTGAAAGAAAATTAAATAATGGGAAGGGGAATTAAGGGACTGCGGAAATGGGGTTTTGGAGCCACTTCCTGGCACTCAGAGCAACTGTGGTAGTATTCATCCACTGCTTTCTTCACCCCTGGCCAGTAAAATTGTGTCTTAATTCTGTCTAAGGTCTTTTCCACCCCTAGGTGAGCCCCAAGAAGGTGAGAGTGCGCCAACTGCAGGACAGAGGGTACAAAGGGAAAGGCGCACCAACAAGAACTCCAGACATTCATTATTCTTTTTCACGACCTGATGCAGCAACTTATTTTTCTATAGAGAAATGGGGTAGGTTATTTTATTTTTACTTACTTTTTACTTCCTCCACAGGCTTGCCATCCACTATGGTCACCTGCTGGAGAGCGCTGGCCAAGTTGGGATCCTCCAGTCGGGCCGTGCCGAACCGGCCTGCTAGGAAGACGAGCTCTGGTGCCACCTCATGGTCAATTGGGAACAGGTCTTCCAGACTTGCCACCTTTCCCTCCGAGAAGTGTCCCCCTCTGAGAAGGCTTCCGTTGATGCCTGTGGATCCACTTCCCTCCTTCTGGTGTCCCTCCCACCACTCCGACTTCAGCCTCCCTTGTGGTTCCCCATGGTTCTCCACAGTTGGAGGAACTCTAGCACATGTGCACAAGTAAACAATATGAATTAACCCATTCATCACAGTAGGTGATGGAGAAGATATCATAATCTCTACAAGAGAGACAAGATACTGAGGGAGATTTGGATAGAAACACACTGTTGGCTGTGATGAAGCACTGCCCACTGTAGAAAATACTGTAGATGGCTGTGAAATTAGCAACAATGGCCTAGATTCAATCCGATCAAGCGTTAACGGGCGATAGCGTACAGCCACATTGGCAGTGTTGGAGGTGGAATTGCTTTGGAGCTGTGAAACAGGTGAGCAGATGCTCTTGTGCTCATTGTCACAAAGCCTCACAATCCCATTTGTCCCACTCGGGTTAGAAGTTGAGAACAAGAACGTGTAGGATACATATGAATAATTACTCAACTTAATTACATCTCACATTCCAGGCTTTGAACTTGTAAACAAGGACGCATGGGATTTATCTTAATGAAATTCAGTGCAGCCAATTGCAATGTCCGCTTTAGGTATAATGCCTGGAGCCACTTGTGGATTTGACAGCTCTAACGCAGTTCCACCTCTGACACTGACAACACGACTGATTCGTGGATATTGGCTAAAGCAAATCTGATTAAATAGAGCCCAATGTTGCAGACAAATACAGAGCTTTACATCAAAACATGCTGAAATCAAGTATAACATGCTATCAATATTTTACTGAATTAGATGACAATTAAAGGAGCATGCTTGTTGCAATGAAACAACTGAACAAAATATTTCAGACTAATGCAGAGCTTTTTGTAATGGTAAACTGCTATCATAATTTTGCTGAATTAGATGGTGAACTTTCCAAATGTCGACAAAACTAAATACACTAGACAAGGTGGGATCTTTTTGTGTCTGTAAAATAAATTATGTGAGAAATGTTTGTGGAAACGGTTTTATGAGCAAATATATATTTAGATAACCATCATATTAAAGTAAACTTGGAGTCACGCAATGACGGGTTGTGTGACCCTCCCATTGAGAATCATCGGGAAACCATGCAGTTTATTAGGCTATAGATGAAATAAGTTATGAACTTCACAGGGTGGTGAAAGTGCAAGGTGATGAGCTTGATGCTCTTTTCCAATACATATTGAGGGTCTTATTCTGGTGACAAGATCATCAATGCTTGGCTGCCATTTGAGAAATAAAAACAATCTTGATCTTTTGTCCAGAATAATCTCATCATGAATGTAGGCTATATCCACACTGTATCTGCGAGCTGCTGGCTAGAGCGCACGTTTCAATACCAGAGTGGGCACATTTGCCAGAGTTCTATTTCTATTTTTATTCGGTACATGGGAATCTAACCGCCAAAGGTATTTGTATGTGTACTACACCACGCACAGTATTTTATCTCAAACAAGTACATTTGATGGAAACACATCTCTGGTGGGAAAATGCACGTATTATTTTTATGCAGATTTTAGAATATTTGCATGAAAATCCGTCACCAATGGGATGGAAACTTAGTTAATGAAATAACTCTGAAAAAATAGAGTGTGGTGGTATACAATAAGGAATTGTGAGATGCCCCAATGAGCTGTTCCTCTGACAAAGCAGACTGTGCTGTGACTGTGGCCTTTACCTGTCAATGTTGTGCCACATCAGACAGTACCCCAGTTCCAGACAGAGGAAGACGCAAGGAAGAACTGTCACAGGATCCCTTATCGTTCTCCACCTCATTGTGGGTGTCAGGACTCTTTTCATTTCTTTGCTCTTTTCATTTCTCTCCCCTCTTTTTTCACTTCTCTCCCTTTTTTCACTTATTCTCTCCCCACCTTTTTTTTCTCTGGAAGCTAGGATGGAGGTGAAGGTGAACTATCTGCTAACCTGTGACTGTGGGCCTGGAGTGATAATCAATTCCAACCTGCCGGGGAAAATGGTTTTAATAACGTTGTAAAGGTAACATGTGTCTGCCTTATCACATGTGGCAGATGCATTGGAGGGGAGCGAGAGAATGTAACAGTCGAGAAAAGTAAGGAAATATAAAGAATCAAATGCTGATAACATTCCTCTCCCCAAGGAAGAATGAGTCTGTATTTAAAAATTGCTTCGTTCAGGAAAAGTTGAAGGGATTAGGTTTGGTCACTATTTCTCCTCACCTCATCCCCATCTTCCTCTCCTCCCTCATCCTCCTATTTAGCTGTTACCCCCTGGGAGGAGGATTTCTCACTCATAAAGTGCACCCACTCTCACCACAAGGCACACATTCCATTTTCATCTTGAATATCTAGGCTTTTGTTTTCTTCACTCAGTCCCAAACGTCACCTTATTTGAACTACTTTTGACCATCTAGGGCAGGGTTTCCCAAAAGGTCCTAGGGCTCGGTTCTGGGTGCATGTTTTGGTTTAACCCTAACACTATACAGCTGATTCAAATTATCAAAGCGTGATGATTAGTTGATTATTTGAATCACCTGTACAGTGATAGGGGAAAAACTAAACGTTCACCCCTTGGTGTCCCGAGGACCGAGTTTGGGAAACACTGCCCTAGCACTACACAGCTGATTCAAATAACCAACTCATCATCAAGATTTGATTATTTGAATCAGCTGTGTAGTGCTAGGGCAAAAAGAGTTTAGGAAACCCTGATCAAGTGAATAGGGTGCAATTTGGAACACATCCGTATCTCCTTTGGAATGATGTTAAGAATTAACAAACAATTCTGGAGAGGACCAGACTTGTTAACTAGTTGCCTTGAGCACAGCTCCCGAGCAACTCAACAAGCACCAGCTGCTACTAATTACCAATCAACCTCCACACCCGTTTGCAACACTTTAACTAGTTGCCTTGAACGCAGCTCCTCAACAAGCATCAGCTGCAACTCATTGCTAATCAGCCTCCACACCTGTCCTCACTCTCCTTAATCACCAAAGCCACCCCTGAACAAAAACAAACATTCCTCCTCTTTGATTTCACGTCAGAAGAGTTACAGGCTGTGTTGAGTGGTCCTGTCCTGTCCTGTCCTTTCAGACTGTTGGCCTGATGTAGGGCTAGATACATTTAAGTAGTGGAGTAGGGTGGTGGGTTTTTAATGAATGTAAGGAAAGATGGTACAGTATCTGTTGATTTATTTTCCTATTTTCAAGCAAAGTACAAGGGAGTTAAACTCCAGTACAGTTGGTGGAGGTAATGCAATATTTATTGGATGCCGCCATTGAAGAAGACTTTCCTCCTCTTTTCTTCTGCAGTTCAAGTTGCATGACACTGGCTTGCTAAAGGTAGTCTGATCAAGTTTTGCATCACTCCTCTCTTGGGTTCTTCCAAGGATTGCCTGGGAGGATTGCCATCTCAGTAGCCTAATTTCCACGGCCGGATGATGTCTGCCTGGGACTCCAAGCCAAAGTTTACATTCCACTAGTGGCGGTCAGTGCCGTTTTAAGATGGAGGATATATTATTTTATTTTTTTAAGAGCATGGCCTTATTTCTAGTGCAGCATATTGGATGACTCTCATTCATTTTCCATTCATCCAGTTCAATGTAACAGCGATAGGTTTTGGCTACGACATGATACTCTAATTTTCCCTATACCTATCAAGAGATTTCTACAACCTATCCTATGAATACATTTTAAAATGTAGTTGCACACAGGTCGAGAGACAAATTTGAGGTCACAGATGGACAGACAGTTACATTTAATACAGCCTTGCAATATCCTTACATGTATCTAACTGATATAGGGTGTAATCATTAGTCTAACAGTAGCAAACATGTTTGTTTGACAAATTCTGGAATGTTTATCCCTGCTTTTGTTCGGTTTGCTTCTGTTTTAAGAAATGTTTTTCAACAGAATCTGCAGAATGAATATACCCCTGACCATGCATAAACACAGTTCACTTTCAGAGCAACCACTTTGTATTCCTTGTGACATCTATGTGCTCTCCTCCTCTCATCTCTTCAATTGTGGACATCAATGCACAACACATCAGCTGTAGGTGACCAGGCGAAAAAACATTTTCAAGCCAAACCGCTACACACAGCCGAAAATCGTTGTCACCATATTAGCTAAAGTACCGTCATAGTCAGCATAGCTAATAGAGCTAATACGTTAGTAAACCCACTACAATCATGCAGTAACGTTAGTGTACAGTAAGTAAGCAGTTACACCGGCAGGCCCCGGTGGCAAAATGTAGTGAAAGCTTACCTTGACTTGGGATACTTCCAGTGTTGTGTTGGAAAGTCATAGCCAGCTAGTTAAAATACTCTCCATCTGTTTGTGCAGGGTGTTTCAGTAGGCTAAACTAGCTAGCTTCATAAGTAAAACTGAAATTATAAAAAAAATACTTTCTCTCTTGTTTCTCCTTCATTTTGAAAGAAATCCCTTTATTTGAAACGGTTCAATTATTGTCTTTCTCTGAGTTAACTACTCACCACATTTTAAACACTGCAGTGCTATCTAGCTGTATGTTATGCTTTCAGTACTCGATCATTCTCTGATCCTTTAATTAGGTGTACATGTCAGCCAATGCTGCAAGAGCTCTGATAGCTGCAAGAGCTCTGATACATAAGTACTGTGTAAGTCTATTGAATGGGGTGAGAACTATGAGAACCAAGTCAATGAATCCAGAGGAGGATGGAAGCTAGAAAGGCCCTTGAATTAGTAGGTGTCCAAACTTTTGACTGGAACTGTATATCTGTTGTTCCGTGCAGTGAATCTGTTATGCAATGTGCTTGTATGGGCTCGTAAGTAAGGCCAAATACATTTTTTAAAATATATTTTTTGGACACTTCAAAGGGCCTTACAGTTTCAAATCAAATAGCAAAATGATCCTTGGTGTGACCTTCTTAAAACAATTCCATATAGCTTAGTAGAACCCACCCCTCTTCCCCGGCTGAGATAGAGCTTAGACTGTAATGGGTTTTAAAGTCACAATAAGGACACCAAGGCAATCAGTCTGCAATGGAACATGGATTCTTCACATGTACGGCTTAGAAAAAATCAGTTTGTTTCAGTAACATTTGGAAAGGTGGAATAGAGAGAGGAGAGAAAGAAAGAGGGTGATCTATTACCACTATTGCAGCCAGACAGTGAAAGAGGGTCATTTCAGCAAACGCCTTTTTTCTCCGCTGAATCACACTTTAAAGTGTTGAGTCGTGTTTAACATTCTCATTACACTGCAGACAAGAGAACTTAAGACACACAGGTCTCTTTCTCTCTTTCTCGTCTTTCTCCCTTCCTCTCTCTCTGAGGCATTTCCAACCACCTGCTTTTCAACTCGTATGTGTAAATTGTTACACTGTACGCCTAAAGGTATTAATTACATTAGCGTTTGTTTTTGTAAAAAAAAATCAAATGTATCTCCGTTTATAGGTTGCACATGACGACTCTTTTACTTTTGTCTTAGTTTTCTGCTGCCAGTAAATTAAGTAGATTTTTTTCACCGGTTTTGTTTACTTCAACTGACATAGCTTTCAATAAAACAAACAGCTTGTCTTTGCCACGTGCTGTCGTTCAAAAGACAGTTGTGAGGCAACGGCAGCAACAGGCAGTCTATTACACACCTGGGGTTTCCGATAGTAGTGAGATAAATATATAGGAGTGTGGAGCAAATCAATATTATTGAAAAGGGGCTGTTTTTCACCCATTCTAAGCTGGGGCCATTGGTGCTTGGGAACCTATCTAGCAATGATGTGCAAATCAAGCCAATCATAGACAGAGATTTCACTGCACAAATTCACATAGCGAGGTACTGTAGGCTCTTGATCGCAGTGAAATAATCCAACTGCCTTTAACCTTGACATTCAAAGAGAGCTGTGATGGACTTTTGGCAAACTGAAAAGATAAGAAACTAATCGAGTCAAATCAAATCAAATGTATTTGTCACATACACATGGTTAGCAGATGTTAACTTCATGCGACGAGCAATCCCGGATCCGGGATCCTATTTATAGCCTCAAGCTCATTAGCATAACGCAACGTTAACTATTCATGAAAATCGCAAATGAAATTAAATAAATATGCTAGCTCTCAAGCTTAGCCTTTTCTTAACAACACTGTCATCTCAGATTTTCCAAATATGCTTTTCAACCATAGCAAAACAAGCATTTGTGTAAGAGTATTGATAGCTAGCGTAGCATTTAGCGTAGCATTGAGTGGGCAACATTTTCACAAAAACCAGAAAATAATTCAAATAAAATAATTTACCTTTGAAGAACTTCGGATGTTTTCAATGAGGAGACTCTCCGTTAGATAGCAAATGTTCAGTTTTTACTGAAAGATTCTTTGTGTAGGAGAAATCGCTCCGTTTTGTACATCACTTTTGGCTACCAAAAAACCCCGAAAATTGAGTCACCAAAACGCCGAACTTTTTTCCAAATTAACTCCATAATATCGACTGAAACATGGCAAACATTGTTTAGAATCAATCCTCAAGGTGTTTTTCACATATCTCTTCATTGATATATCGTTCGTGGAAGTCTGCTTTCTTCTCTGAATTACATGGAAAAATACTTGCAGCTGAGGTTTACGCACCAATTTCGATGCAGGACACCGGGCGGACACCTGGTAAATGTGGTCTCTTATGGTCAATCTTCCAATGATATGCCAAACAAATACGTCACAATGCTGCAGACACCTTGGGGAAACGGCAGAAATTGTGGGCTCATTCCTGACGCATTCACAGCCATATAAGGAGACATTGGAAAACAGCGCTTCAAGAATTTTGCTCATTTCCTGTTTGAAGTTTCATCTTGGTTTCGCCTGTAGCATCAGTTCGGTGGCACTCACAGATAATATCTTTGCAGTTTTGGAAACGTCAGAGTGTTTTCTTTCCAAAGCCGTCAATTATATGCATAGTCGAGCATCTTTTCGTGACAAAATATCTTGTTTAAAACGGGAACGTTTTTTTATCCAAAAATGAAATACTGCCCCTAGAGTTCAAAGAGGTTAATGCGAATGTAGCGAAATGCTTGTGCTTCTAGTGTCACGCCCTGGTCTTAGTATTTTGTGTTTTCTTTATTATTTTGATCAGGCCAGGGTGTGACATGGGTTATTTTATGTGGTGTGTTTTGTCTAGGGCTTTGTTGTAGGATATGGGATAGTGGTTAGTGGGGTTGTCTCGAATAGTCTATGGCTGCCTGGAGTGGTTCTCAATCAGCGGCAGGTGTTTATCGTTGTCTCTGATTGGGAACCATATTTAGGCAGCCATATTCTTTGAGTGTTTCGTGGGTGATTGTTCCTGTCTCTGTGTTCGTTTGCACCAGATAAGGCAGTTTAGGTTTTCATGTTACGGTTATTTGTTTTGTATTGTTCATGTTTATCTTTCATTAAACATGTCTCGAAATAACCACGCTGCATTTTGGTCCGCCTCTCCTTCGACGGCAGAAAACCGTAACATCTAGTTCCGACAATGCAGTAATAAGCAACGAGTAATCTGACCTAACCATTCCAAAACTACTACCTTATACACACAAGTGTAAATGGATAAAGAAGATGTACATAAAGATTTATGAATGAGTGATGGTGCAGAACGGCATAGGCAAGATGCAGTAGATGGTATCAAGTACAGTATATACATATGAGATGAGTAATGCAGGGTATGTAAACAAAGTGGCATAGTTTAAAGTGGCTAGTGATACATGTATTACATAAAGATGCAGTAGATGATATAGAGTACAGTATATACATACAGTGCCTTGCGAAAGTATTCGGCCCCCTTGAACTTTGCGACCTTTTCCCACATTTCAGGCTTCAAACATAAAGATATAAAACTGTATTTTTTTGTGAAGAATCAACAACAAGTGGGACACAATCATGAAGTGGAACGAAATTTATTGGATATTTCAAACATTTTTATCAAATCAAAAACTGAAAAATTGGGCGCGCAATTATTCAGCCCCCTTAAGTTAATACTTTGTAGCGCCACCTTTTGCTGCGATTACAGCTATAAGTCGCTTGAGGTATGTCTCTATCAGTTTTGCACATCGAGAGACTGAATTTTTTTCCCATTCCTCCTTGCAAAACAGCTCGAGCTCAGTGAGGTTGGATGGAGAGCATTTGTGAACAGCAGTTTTCAGTTCTTTCCACAGATTCTCGATTGGATTCAGGTCTGGACTTTGACTTAGCCATTCTAACACCTGGATATGTTTATTTTTGAACAATTCTATTTTAGATTTTGCTTTATGTTTTGGATCATTGTCTTGTTGGAAGACAAATCTCCGTCCCAGTCTCAGGACGTTTGCAGACTCCATCAGGTTTTCTTCCAGAATGGTCCTGTATTTGGCTCCATCAATCTTCCCATCAATTTTAACCATCTTCCCTGTCCCTGCTGAAGAAAAGCAGGCCCAAACCATGATGCTGCCACCACCATGTTTGACAGTGGGGATGGTGTGTTCAGAGTGATGAGCTGTGTTGCTTTTACGCCAAACATAACGTTTTGCATTGTTGCCAAAAAGTTCAATTTTGGTTTCCTCTGACCAGAGCACCTTCTTCCACATGTTTGGTGTGTCTCCCAGGTGGCTTGTGGCAAACTTTAAACGACACTTTTTATGGATATCTTTAAGAAATGGCTTTCTTCTTTCCACTCTTCCATAAAGGCCAGATTTGTGCAATATACGACTGATTGTTGTCCTATGGAAAGAGTCTCCCACCTCAGCTGTAGATCTCTGCAGTTCATCCAGCGTGATCATGGGCCTCTTGGCTGCATCTCTGATCAGTCTTCTCCTTGTATGAGCTGAAAGTTTAGAGGGACGGCCAGGTCTTGGTAGATTTGCAGTGGTCTGATACTCCTTCCATTTCAATATTATCGCTTGCACAGTGCTCCTTGGGATGTTTAAAGCTTGCGAAATCTTTTTGTATCCAAATCCGGCTTTAAACTTCTTCACAACAGTATCTCGGACATGCCTGGTGTGTTCCTTGTTCTTCATGATGCTCTCTGCGCTTTTAACGGACCTCTGAGACTATCACAGTGCAGGTGCATTGATACGGAGAATTGATTACACACATGTGGATTGTATTTATCATCATTAGTCATTTAGGTCAACACTGGATCATTCAGAGATCCTCACTGAACTTCTGGAGAGAGTTTGCTGCACTGAAAGTAAAGGGGCTGAATAATTTTGCACGCCCAATTTTTCAGTTTTTGATTTGTTAAAAAAGTTTGAAATATCCAATAAATGTCGTTCCACTTCATGATTGTGTCCCACTTGTTGTTGATTCTTCACAAAAAAATACAGTGTTATGTCTTTATGTTTGAAGCCTGAAATGTGGCAAAAGTTCACAAAGTTCAAGGGGGCGAATACTTTCACAAGGCACTGTATGAGATGAGTAATGTAGGGTATGTAAACATTATATGATGTAGCATTGTTTAAAGTGGCTAGTGATATATTTTACATCAAATCCATCAAATCCCATGATTAAAGTTGCTGGAGTTGAGTCAGTGTGTTGGCAGCAGCCAATCAAGTGGTGGCTGTTTAACCGTCTGATGGCCTTGAGATAGAAGCTGTTTTTCAGTCTCTCAGTCCCTGCTTTGATGCACTTCTACTGACCTCGCCTTCTGGATGATAGCGGGGTGAACACGCAGTGGCTCGGGTGGTTGTTGTCCTTGATGATCTTTATGGACCTCCTGTGACATCGGGCGGTGTAGGTGTCCTGGAGGGCAGGTAGTTTACCCCCAGTGATGCTTTGTGCAGACCTCACTACCCTCTGGAGTGCCTTACGGTTGTGGGCGGAGCAGTTGCTGTACCAGGCGGTGATACAGCCCGACAGGATGCTCTCGATTGTGCATCTGTAGAAGTTTGTGAGTGCTTTTGGTGACAAGCTGAATTTCTTCCGACTCCTGAGGTTGAAGAGGCACTGTGCGCCTTCGTCACGACGCTGTCTGTGTGGGTGGACCAATTCAGTTTGACCGTGATGTGTACGCCGAGGAACTTAAAACTTACTACCCTCTCCACTACAGTCCCATCGATGTGGATAGGGGGGTGCTCCCTCTGCTGTTTCCTGAAGTCCACAATCATCTCCGTTGTTTTGTTGACGTTGAGTGTGAGGTTATTTTCCTGACACCACATTCCGAGGGCCCTCACCTCCTCCTGTAGGCCGTCTCATCGTTGTTGGAAATCAAGCCTACCACTGTAGTGTCGTCCGCAAACTTGATGATTGAGTTGGAGGCGTGCATAGCCATGCAGTCGTGGGTGAACAGGGAGTACAGGAGAGGGCTCAGAACGCACCCTTGTGGGGCCCCAGTGTTGAGGATCAACGGGGTGGAGATGTTGTTACCTACCCTCACCATCTGGGGCGGCCCGTCAGGAAGTCCAATACCCAGTTGCACAGGGCGGGGTCGAGACCCAGGGCCTTGAGCTTGATGACGAGTTTGGAGGGTACTATGGTGTTAAATGCTGAGCTGTAGTCGATGAACAGCATTCTCACATAGGTATTCCTCTTGTCCAGATGGGTTAGGGCAGTGTGCAGGGTGGTTGAGATTGCGTCGTCTGTGGACCTATTTGGGTGGTAAGCAAATTGGAGTGGGTCTAGGGTGTCAGGTAGGGTGGAGGTGATATGGTCCTTGACTAGTCTCTCAAAGCAATTCATGATGACGGAAGTGAGTGCTACGGGGCGGTAGTCGTTTAGCTCAGTTACCTTAGCTTTCTTGGGAACAGGGACGATGATGGCCCTCTTGAAGCATGTGGGAAAAGCAGACTGGGATAAGGATTGATTGAATATGTCCGTAAATTCACAGCCAGCTGACCTGTGCATGCTCCGAGGACGCGGCTGGAGATGCCGTCTGGGCCTGCAGCCTTGCAAGGGTTAACACGTTTAAATGTTTTACTCACGTCGGAGAGTCCACCGGTTTTGGTTGCGGGCCGTGTCAGTGGCACTGTATTGTCCTCAAAGCGGGCAAAAAAGTTATTTAGTCATACCTCTTGTATCTGAGATTTTGTTGAATTGTACCTGAGAATTTGTTGAATTGTAACTCTACTTTGTCTCTATACTGACGCTTAGCTTGTTTGATTGCCTTGTGGAGGGAATAGCTACACTGTTTGTATTCGGTCATGTTTCCGGTCACCTTGCCCTTGTTAAAAGCAGTGGTTCGCGCTTTCAGTTTCTTGCGAATGCTGCCATCAATCTACGGTTTCTGGTTTGGGAATGTTTTAATCGTCAATGCACTTTCTAATGAACTCGCTCACCGAATCAGCGTATTTGTCAATGTTGTTGTTGGAAACAATGCGGAACATATCCCAGTCCCAAGTTATCGAAGCAGTCTTGAAGCGTGGAATCAGATTGGTCGGACCAGCATTGAACAGACCTGAGCGCGGGAGCTTCTTGTTTTAATTTCTGTCTGTAGGCAGGGAGCAACAAAATGGAGTCGTGGTCAGCTTTTCCGAAAGGAGGGTGGGGGACGGCCTTATATGCGTATTGGAAGTTAGAATAGCAATGATCCAAGGTTTTACCAGCCCTGGTTGCGCAATCGATATGCTGATACAATTTATGGAGTCTTGTTTTCAGATTAGCCAGGATATGTGGTTTCCAGTTTGCAAAGAGTCAAATAAAATTTGTTCAGGGCCATTGATGTGTCTGCTTGGGGGGGAATATATACAGCTGTGATTATAATCGAAGATAATTCCCTTGGTAGATAATGCAGTCGCATTTGATTGTGAGGAATTCTAAGTAAGGTGAACAGAAGGACTTGAGTTCCTGTATGTTGTTGTGATTACACCACGTCTCGTTAATCATAAGGCATACGCCCCCGCCCCTCTTTTTACCAGAAAGATGTTTGCTTCTGTCGGTGCGATGCGTGAAGAAACCAGTTGGCTGCACCGATTCCGTTAGCGTCTCTCGAGTGAGCAATGTTTCCGTGAAGCAAAGAACGTTACAGTCTCTGATGTCTCTCTGAAATGCTATCCTTGCTCGGATTTCATCAACCTTGTTGTCAAGAGACTGGTCATTGGCAAGATGTATGCTAGGGAGTGGTGCGCGATGTGCCCGTCTCCGGAGCCTGAGCAGAAGACAGCTTTGTTTGCCTCTGGGATCCATTCCGTTGTCCTGGGTGGAAGGCAGAACACAGGATCCGCTTCGCAAAAGTCATATTCCTGGTCGTATTGATGGTGAGTTGCCGTTGCTCTTATATTCAGTAGTTCTTCCCGACTGTATGTAATGACACCTCAGATTACCTGGGGTACCAATGTCAGAAATAACACGTAAAAAAAACAAAATACGGCATAGTTTCCTAGGAACGCGAATTGAGGCGGCCATGTCTGTCGGCGCCGGAAGTATTTCGGAACAACAGTGCAACGAATAATCATTGAGCATTTGTCAATAATATTGGTTTATTTGGGTGTTTCACCCAAGCTGAATGCACATCCCAAAGGGTACACACTGGTTGAATCAATGTTGCTTCCACATCATTTCAATTAAATGAATAGACGTTGAGTTGACATCTGTGCCCAGTGGGATGGCTGATAGTAGAATGATCTTTGTTTTCACAAAATAATTGTTCTGCCTTTGGCTTTGTGTCCATGGCATCACAATAGAAACAGTGAGTTATACATTAGTTCATGGCAGTGGACGGAGTAAAGCAAGGGGCTTGTAAGGGAAGGGATAATTTTTGTTTAACATTGCACCTTAAAACCTCTTTGGGATAGGCGGGAAGCAAATGTCTCAACTGGCCAATTGCCAGGGGAAATGCAGAGCGCCAGATTCAAATAAAATACTATAAAATTCCAACTTTCATTAAATCACACATGTAAGATACTCAATTAAAGCTACACTCGTTGTGAATCCAGCCAACAGATTTTAAAAATGCTTTTCGGCGAAAGCATAAGAAGCTATTATCTGATGACAGCACCAGCAGTAAACAAAGGGGTTAATATATTTCAACCCTCAAAACGCTGAAATAAAATATAAAACATGCATTACCTTTGACGATCTTCTTTTGTTGGCACTCCAATATGTTCCATAAACATCACAATTGGTCCTTTTGTTCAATTAATTCCGTCCATACATATCCAGAATGTTCATTTATAAAGCGCGTTTGATTAAAAAAAACAGCTTACAAAAAACGCAACGTCACTATAAAATATTTCAAAAGTTGCCTATAAACTTTGCCAAAATATTTCAAAATATTTCAAACTACTTTTGTAATACCACTTTAGGTATTTTTAACTGTTAATAATCGATCAAATCTGTGTTCAATACAGGAATGAAAACAAACCAGCGGCACTTTTCACGTCTTGCGCAACTCTCAACAGTGTACCCAGTTCCTAGTTGGCCTACTTCTTCATTGCACAAAGGAATAACCTCAACCTCAACTAAATTCCAAAGACTGGTGACATCCAGTGGAAGTGGTAGTAACTGAAAACAGGTTCCTAAGAAATATCCCTTGGCAATGACAAGACAGGGAACAGAGAGAGGCAAAAAAAGTCCTTGGGGTTTTGATGCTAAATACGTTCTGTTATACTCACAGACATGATTCAAACAGTGTTTTCTATCCAAATCTTTGAATAATATGCATATCTTATATTCTTGGCATGAGTAGCAGGAATTTGAAATTGGGCACGCTATTTATCGAAAGTGAAAATTCTGCCCCCTAGCCCCAAGAGGATTTATTAACCTCATGATGTAAGATGTTCATGAATGTTTAATATTACAATTTTGTAATTTGAATTTGGCGCGCTTCAGCTTTACCGGGTGTTAACGATTTTGATCCCGGTAACGGGATCGGTGCGCTAAAAGGTTTTAAGAACCTCAATATCTTAGCATAACTCAGAAACCAAGAGCTTTATACAGAATTGAGATGTAATATACACAACAACAGAAACTGACTGATGTCAGAAAGCAAACTGCCAATGCCTCAGACTCAGTCATTCCATCCTGTGTGTAGGTGTGCTTATTTTTGTGGGATCTAGAGTAATTTCCAAACAGCCAGTTCTTCTGCATCTCAGAATTGCGTCCCAAATGGCACCCTATTTCCTATGTAGTGCACTGCTTTTGACCACAGCCCTTTAATCCTTGGTCAAAATTAGTGCACTACGCAGGAATTATCATGCTATTTAGGACACAGTCAGAGCCTTGCCATGCAGCACTCCACTCCAGGCACAGGGTGTTTTTAACACATACACCTGCCATGTGGGAACATGTAAATAGTTACTCTCATAATGTATAACCAAAAGGGAGGATAAATAATTCACACTTCCATAACTACAGCATGCTGCCCCTCCTCTCCTCATACTGTACTTTAAGGCATGAAGCTGGACAGTGTCTTTAGGTGTGGCTAGGTTAGCCTAGACACTGGTTTCGTCACAAATACTGTAACTCTATATTCCCTATAACGTGCAATATGAAGTAAACTATATAAGAAAAAGTGGGGAGACTGAGTAAAGCCTTGCTGTAGAGAGACAACTCCCCGAGGTTCCCATTCCCATCTCCTTCTCCGTCACTACTCCATCCACACAGTGGTCCACAGAGGGGAACTGTCTCACTCTACAAAAAGGCTTTACAACAAGTCTCCCCTCCCTGAGAAGAGTTTCCATGGCTTGATACAACTTCGCCCCCTTGATAAGCCATGCTGCTGACTATTTTCCCTTAATTCCCACCAATTGGATACCTCCAGCAGTTTCCAACTCCATCTCCCTAATCTCTCTGCCTCTCCCTCTGTGGCAGTCTGATGGTGTTGAGACAGACCCAGAACTCAGCATCAGTGGGATGCTCCAGTAGCTAGCCCTTAAGCCCTCCATTCCTCTTTGTCTGGACAAAGTGGAGGCTCAGCATCAGCAGTGGCAGAAAAACTTTTCATCCTGCAGTCAGTCTCTTGTTCTATTTTTTACACTCTCTCTAACTCGTTCTTTCTCTCAGTCTGTCTCTCTCTCTCTGTCTGTCTGCTGTTTGAATGTTTTCTCATGGATACTGTGGTTATCACACCCTCAGGGGAGTGCAGACTGAACTAGAGCCTGACAATGCTGTGGCAGAATGAAGGTGGAAATCGTCCACTCTCAGCCTGTTTACAGTTAAATTCTCCCTCCTGATGTGTGTGTCTGTCTTTCCGGTCCCTGTCTGCAGATGGAAGTGTGCTGTAAAGCAATGGAGAATGACAGGGCACACTTGGTCTTCTCACTCTAAATTTAATCTGTGTGAGTTTCTACATGCCCGCAAAACATGGTGTGACACATTCAGTATCTCCCTTTGGGTGTCAGGCTCTGCTTAATTTAATTTGACTTTGCAGACACTGTAACTCATGCAGATATCTGCCACCCAAGTTGAAAATGACAGGATAATTGTGTATTTCATCTGAGAATTTACCACAAATACTTATTAAATTTGGTAACATTGAACCTCGCAAAGTAATATGTATTCTGCAATCTTCATCCTCTCAGTAGTCACCCAATGCATCTCACTCAGCCCTCTCACAGGTACAGTATAGCTTTTGTCCGACTGGTAGATGTATCTGCCATCATATCTTTCTTTCACATCCAATATATGAGGGGCTTTATGTTGATCCGGCTCTGGATGACATCTTCTTTCTACCGAGATCCTACCTCCCAAGGGATTCGACCCCATCAATAAATCACATAGCATTACCTTAAAAATAACATACAATTATAGCTGTTTTTGGAAATCTATTGTTCCACTGCACTGTGTCACTGACTCGTCTAATCCTTTAGTATCAATATTTCTGTTTTATTGATTTCAATATGTCTCCTGCTGCATGAAGAGAGACGAATACAATTCATCAACTCAATGGTGACCTTGTTTCTTCTCATGAAGGGAAAAACAAAAGTAGAAAAAACAAGCGTGTTTTATGCCGTGCATGGGTTGAGTTTTGATTACAGATTGACAGTGTGACATAAAAACATTGTGCTTTGGTTCAAATCTAATTGCAGATATTTTCTGGTTGCTAAAATGTCAGGCAGAGTAGACACTAGGTAGGCAGTTCCTCAGTGCGGTTCTGAGCCTGCCAATCAGTGGACTCTGGTTGTCCAAATGGCATCCTATTCCCTTTATACAGATGGAGGATCGTAATATGAGCCCGTTTGCAACAGCAGGGAAAAAATCATGCAGCAATAGGAAATGTGAATTTTTATGTGGATGTTAACTAATATACATTTTTATAGGGGTAGATACACAAACCACTGACATTTCCAAGTGGAAATTGCAAACTTCAGAAGCCTTTTAAAACTCAAATGCACTACACTTTTTACATTTCCTGCATTGCAGGAAGGTTCTCCTGCAAGGTTGTGATCAAATTAAGATCGTACATCTGTAGTGCACTTCAAAAGTAGTAGCGAATAGGGTGCAATTGTTCCCCACACTTGGCCTGGGATGAAATGCTGAAAGTCTGGTGGTGATACTGTGTGTGTAAGGCCTGCTTCTAAATAGGCCTACCACACCATTTCACATGCAACATGCCCTGGAGCCAAGGGGAGTTCTGTGCTGGGACATGCACCACTAATAAAGATAAGCATCCCCTCTGTCTGCACTGTTCCACAGCTTTCATGCTGCACAGATGCTGTATCTTAATTTGATCATCCTGTTGTTGCAGGAAATGGAAATGTGTAGTGTATTCTAGCCTTAAAAAGGCTTCTAAAGTTTGTAATTTCCACTGTTTCTGCAGGATTATTTTCCTGCTGTGAGAAACTGGGTCAAATTAAGATATGGTGTCAGTAAACATGTAGCTAATATAAAATACCACCAACAATGACAGATGCATAGGCACATTACACTATACCCACAGGTGAGGTGAAATGACGATGGTTCTGTTCTAGCTGCTTTTTGCAACGCTCTTATTTACACACTAGCAATGCTGGGTATTAGCTTGCAAAAAAAATGAATAGTCCACCGAATAGTTTGGAAAGTGTGTTTAATTTATGTTCTATTAATGTTTTTTTCTAAATTCGCCCTGCATGAGGGCCTACGGACAATCAGCAGAGTAAGTAGAAATGTTATTTAATTTAACTTCGGGCTTCCGGCAGACTATGCCATTAGGGTGTAAATAGCTAGTTCTGTTCCAACATCCACTCCATCATACTACCTAGTATGAGCAATGCATTGGGGATGCATTTTAAGTGTTACTGGTATGGATATTTGAATATCCTATGCCCTCAAACCCATTTTACTGCTCAAATATGTCCAGATTCATCTGATTCGTTGGACTCTTCTGATTTTCACCACTTTGACTAGTTTGAAAGCCCCATATTCACCTTTGCTTCTGGTTTAGAGTGGTCTGGGCCTAATGTTAACTACAGTGTGACAGCTCTTCCCTGTCTCTCCCTCCCCTAGCTCGCCACTTCCATTAGCACCAGGGGCCCTGACTGCAGCCCTACCCAGGGGTGTAATTGCGGCACACTGAGCCTGAACACTGGAGAACCAGCAGACAATCACACATGATTACATGAAGGTGAACCCTAATAAATCAATTAGTCAAACATTAACCAAATAAGGAGCTCTCACTCTCTCTCGTGCTCATCTCTCTCTCTAACATTTTCCCCTGTCCTGACACAGAGAGAATCACATTTTTTGTATGTATAACCCCCATTATGGTGAACTTTCATTCACAATGTCTTACTATAGAGGACACTGGGAATCTTTATAATGTTCTTATTTGACTGTTATTCTTAAGATCTTTCGTGAAGGCAGGTGTAATTTCCTAATTGTATATATGCAACTGTCTCATCAAAACAGAATCAGCCAGTAATATGGCTTTGCTTCGGCCTCCACCTTGTCAGCACTCTGCTGCTACCCAGACTAACTACTCAACTCTGCCCTGCTAGTTCCATTAGGTCTTTCCTATCATTCTTTATGGTTGCCCATATAGGGCTCTGGTCAAAAGTAGTGCACTTTATACGGAATATGATGCAATTTCAGACAAATGGCTTTTACCCTGCTCATTGCTGCCAAAGATAGACAGAGTAATAATCCTATTTTAAGATAAACTGAATCATTTTCAAAATAAGAATTACTTATTGTATTTATTTAGCAAGGTTCTGTTTTTTTGAAAACACAGAATAAAACAACTATTCTTAATTGTACAGAAAAGTCATAACCAGACACATTGATATGGAGATGTATCTGACACTTGAAAATGTTAATTTCCATCATGTATCCATTCAGGGTAGATTATTAACGCAGAGAAAGAGAGTGGTAAGCAGAATGATATGACACACAATTACTCTGTCTGCTGTTTCCACACTCTCATACTCATGTCCCAGTTTTGTAGGTAATCATTTAGCATTTCACACCTCAGAACGAACACTAAACAAAGATCATACCCTCGACATGCTAACCTCTCACCATTAACCAATAACAGGGGAGGTTAGACTGTCTTGGGGGTATGATCTTTTATCCTTTATCTTTTCACTCATCAAGATTCACGATTCATTGTTGATTATCCAAAATCATGGTATTATCCACATTCATGTAGAAGTGTTTAGAAACATATTATATTCTTATTTACAATAAAAGTGACTCCAAAATGACAACACATTATTATGAAACACAACCAAAATTAACTGCAAAGGGATAAGGTTAGGGGAAAGGGGGATATGTAGTCAGTTGTACAACTGAATGCATTCAACTGAAATGTGTCTTCTGCATTTAACCCAACTCCTCTGAATCAGAGAGATGCGGGGGGCTGCCATAACAGACATCCACGTCTTCGGCGCCCGTGGAAGGGTTAGCTAACATGCTAAGTAGTTGCAAAGTAGCTAAAAAGTAGTTGAAAAGTTGCTAATTAGCTAAAATGCTAAAGTTGTTCGTGATGAGATTTAAACTTGCAACCTTTGGGTTGTTAGACGTTCACTTTATACACCAACCCATCCACCCTGTCGATTTTCCTTAACCCTTGTGTAGTATTAACATTCTGTATCCTCCCGTTGTCCTAAGGGTAAAAAATGACCTGCCTTCACTAAATCCCTAAAATAAAGCAGCTTCATTGAATTTTAAATCCAAAATCCATTTTGCATGAAGAAACAAACTTTGTGAATATCTCAGTTTTCCCTCTTCACAATGCAGAATGACTGAATTTAATCAGAGGACACCACTCATTTTTATTACAACACACCTGTCATAGTTGTTTTCTTGACTAAAGTAGAGGTTTATTATTATTACTATTATTGCTAATGGTACTGCATAGGTGTAAACATTAATTTGTTAGCAAGAGGTAGCACTCGTATAGCCTATGAAAGTAGCAGAAATGTGCAGACAGTAGTTTGAATCCATTATTTAACTTTTTTGGCAACATAGTGATATATTCTTATATACTGTACAAAGAGGAATTAAACTACAAAATATTAGTCTTCTCCCATTTTTTAACCATTGCCCCCACCCACAACGTGTATAAACAGCAACAATAAATAAGAATAAAATAAGAGAATAGATACAAAAATGTGAAAAACATAAATCAATTAATTCTAATTAGCACATGTAGGACAGTATGCAAGTGTGTGTGCATGGACTTTGCAGATGTATTTCTCACATGTTCAGCACATAGTATTTGTTTTACAGCTCTTCTTTGGGGGGGGGCAGATTTGGCATCTCTTCCTCTTGCCTGCCGCAGCTGCAGCCTGAGGTGGATCGGGACAAGATTCAGCCCCTTGAACAGCTTCCACAAGCGCTGCAGAGGCTGTTGTGTGGGGGAGGCACTCCCTTCTTTGAATGTGTGGGGTTACAAGTGCCTTTTCCAGCTGCTCCAGGAACACCCTCCTCTTGTTCTGCTTATCAGGCATCCAGGTAGGGTTGATCTTGTTGCATATCACAAAGGCATTGTATGAGGACACATCAATGATGTTATGGAAGATTACAAGGGACCAGCAGGAAGTCATCCTCCTGCAGCTGTAAGTTCCAATCACCTTGTCCAGGTTGTCCACGCCTCCTTTGTTGTGGTTGTAGTACAGGATGATGGCTGGCTTCCTGTCCTCGCGATCACTGATCTCAGCTGTTTTGTGCAGTGTGCTCAGGTAGACCACATTCTTGTTCCTCTTTGAGAGGTAAGAAACTAGATTGGTGGCAAACTTTGAAGAGAAGGTCTCTCTCCCCCTTGTTGTGAGGAGTGCAGGGGGGTGCTCAAGCTTGTTCTTTCTAACTGTGTCAACCATGGTGATCTTCCTCTTCAGGAGCTGCTGGCTGAGTTCAATGAGTAGCACACATAATCTCAATTTCTCGTGTGTGTGTGTGTGTGTGTGTTTGTCCGTGTTGTTTTTGTGGTGTGTAAATGATTTTATTACTGCCAGGTCAAAAATGACCCTATTACAATCTTTGTACCGTGTTGGTGTACAGCTTTCAAGGAAATATGAACAAAGGTGATGTTTCACTTTTTCTAATGTTGGGGTTACTCTCTGAAAAGTCATCAAATTTCAAGTTGAAAAAATATCATTTAGGGGGTTTTCTCTGCTGGTTAGTAAATTAAGCTGACACCGACCATAATCATTTTACGTGGGTGTCCCTTTCTTGCAAATTGCTTGATCTGCTGCTACATTGTTGTGGATGTATGACAGGTAAGCTTTCATACAATGTACAGTGGCTGAAGCTAAAAAATAAATAAATAGTGTAATAAGCTATTTTGATTACTAAATAGTCAGAATGATGGTGTTTCACTGTGAACATAATATTGCATTGCATTAGGACTGCTGGTGTTTTATTTCCAATGAGCAGGCTTGCATTGTAATAAATTCAAACAACACCCATGCATATTATTAAATGGCACTGATGTTCAAGATAGCTTGGTTTTACATCCACCTTCTGCATTGATAACTAATTGATAGGCAATATGATGCAATGCAACTAGATTAGGAGGCCACGACCACTTAATCCTCATGTACGCTAAATGCTAACACTGGCATGTTATAAAGGCGAACATGTCTCATTTAATCATATGCATTCATATCAAACAAGAGTATATATTAAATTAAATGGATACACCACTGAAATATTATGAATGTCTTTCACTCTCATTGCAGATTAGACAGAGGAACTGGAGCCTCCAGATACCAAACACTCAAAATCAGAACTGTGGGGTGGCATCAACACTTTTCCTGTATCTGTGTCTGAATCCTTAACATATTCCGTTGTACAAAAGAAGTCAAGTGGTGTGGTGTGGGGCTGTGCTTTGGCAAAGTGGGTGGGGTTATATCCTGCCTGTTTTCCCCTGTCCAGGGGGTATCATCGGATGTCTCCTGACCCCTCCTGTCTCAGCCTCCAGTATTTATGCTGCAGTAGTTTATGTGTCAGGTACTTCTCCTGTGTCCTGTGTGAATTTAAGTGTGTTCTCTCTAATTCTCTCTTTTTCTCTCTCTTTCTCTCTCTCGGAGGACCTGAGCCCTAGGACCATGCCTCAGGACTACCTGGCATGATGACTCCTTGCTGTCCCCAGTCCACCTGGCCGTGCTGCTGCTCCAGTTTCAACTGTTCTGCTTGCGGCTATGGAACCCTGACCTGTTCACCGGACGTGCTACCTGTCCCAGACCTGCTGTTTTCAACTCTCTAGAGACAGCAGGAGTGGTAGAGATACTCTTAATGATCGGCTATGAAAAGCCAACTGACATTTACTCCTGAGGTGCTGACTTGTTGCACCCTCGACAACTACTGTGATTATTATTATTTGACCATGCTGGTCATTTATGAACATTTGAACATCTTGGCCATGTTCCGTTATAATCTCCACCTGGCACAGCCAGAAGAGTGCTGGCCACCCCTCATAGCCTGGTTCCTCTCTAGGTTTCTTCCTAGGTTTTGGCCTTTCTAGGGAGTTTTTCCTAGCCACCGTGCTTCTACACCTGCACTGCTTGCTGTTTGGGGTTTTAGGCTGGGTTTCTGTACAGCACTTTGAGATATCTGCTGATGTAAGAAGGGCTATGTAAATACATTTGATTTGATTTTAAGTCAAATGTACAGGATACACATGGTCCAACAAAATGCTTACTTTTAGGTTCCTTCTCGACAATGCAACAACAATAAGAAATAATATAAGATAAGTATATAAACATAAAGTAAATGGCTAGGTAGAATAATGTTTTACCATCCATAAGTGAGAGACATCAAAGAGATTGACACTCAAAAAGCTTGTTCAGTACAAGAGGGCAAATGTTGTCATGATAGCCACAGGTTTTTTATACACAGGACAGGAGTTTACAGGTTCTTGTTCCAACGTTTTACAAACACTTCATTCAACTAATTGTGGTCTAAATTGTAGACGATGAATAATTGAACATGGTGTTTGCTGGGCAGAAATAAAACTTGCACACAGTGCAGTACCCTGGAGCAGAAATCTCTCATGGCGGTATTTTAGAATAAGCTTCATATGTTACAATGAGCTGATAATTCTGCATGATATAGAATAACGTGTGGATCTACTTCTAAAATAGTGAATCAAATCAACTGGAGATTGGTTATCCTTGTTACTGACAGACAGGCACACAGACACTAATCATGGAATGGAAAGCTGAGTATAAGGCTGTATCATCTGTATATAAATGGATAAGAGAGCTTCCTACTGCCTGAGCTATGTTGTTGATGTAATTTGAGAAGAGCATGTGGTCTAGGATTGAGCCTAGGGGTACTCCCTTGGTGACAGGTAGTGGCAGAGACAGCAGAAGTTCTGACTTAACACCCTGCACTCTTTGAGAGAGGTAGTTAGCAAACCAGGCCAAAGACCCCTCAGAGACACCAAAACTCTTTAGCTGGGCCACAAGAGTGGAAATGTTTACTGTATCAAAAGTTTTGTCAGGTCAATAAAAATAGCAGCACAACATTGCTTAGAATCAAGGACAATGGTGACATAATTTAGGACCTTTAAGGTTGCAGAGACACATCCATAATCTGAGAGGAAACCAGATTGCATACCAGAGAGAATACTATAGACATCAAGAGCGTTTTTCCACATTTTTTGATAAACAGGGCAAAATAGAATTTGGGCTACAACAGTTAATATCAGCTTGACCTCCCCCTTTAAATAAAATATGAACCGTGACTGCCTTCCAATAATGGGAACCTCCCCAGAGAGGAGAGACAGGCTCGGCGATGATAGAAGCTGCAACCTTAAAGAAGAAATGCTCTAAACCATCTGACCCAATGTTTTTTGGGGTTCACTTTAAACCAGTTGGATTTAGGGGGCGCTATTTAAATTTTTGGATGAAAAGCGTTCCCGTTTTAAACGAGATATTTTGTTTAAAACGGAAAGATTCTCTACTATGCATATAATTAACAGCTTTGGAAAGAAGACACTCTGACGTTTCCAAAACTGCAAAGATATTGTCTGTGAGTGCCACAGAACTGATGTTACAGGCGAAACCCAGATAAAAATCCAACCAGGAAGTGCCGCATTTTTTGAAACCGCCTCATGTCAATGACTCCCTATATGGCTGTGAATGAGCTACGAATGAGCTTACGTTTTCCACGTTTTCCCCAAGGTGTCTACAGCATAGGTGACGTCTTTTTAGGCATTTCCCTTGAAGAATGGCTGTAAGGGACCATATATGGCATGTGGTCACATGGTGTCTCCCGCAGAAAACCTTGCGTAAAATACTGAGGTAGCCATTTTTCCAATCGCTGCTTATGAGAAACCAACTGCCTCGACGGATATATTATTGAATATATTTGTTAAAAACACCTTGAGGATGGATCCGAAACATTTACATTTACATTTAAGTCATTTAGCAGACGCTCTTATCCAGAGCGACTTACAAATTGGTGAATTCACCTTCTGACATCCAGTGGAACAGCCACTTTACAATAGTGCATCTAAATCATTAAGGGGGGGGTGAGAAGGATTACTTATCCTATCCTAGGTATTCCTTGAAGAGGTGGGGTTTCAGGTGTCTCCGGAAGGTGGTGATTGACTCCGCTGTCCTGGCGTCGTGAGGGAGTTTGTTCCACCATTGGGGGCCAGAGCAGCGAACAGTTTTGGCTGGGCTGAGCGGGAACTGTACTTCCTCAATGGTAGGGAGGCGAGCAGGCCAGAGGTGGATGAACGCAGTGCCCTTGCTTGGGTGTAGGGCCTGATCAGAGCCTGGAGGTACTGCGGTGCCGTTCCCCTCACAGCTCCGTAGGCAAGCACCATGGTCTTGTAGCGGATGCGAGCTTCAACTGGAAGCCAGTGGAGAGAGCGGAGGAGCGGGGTGACGTGAGAGAACACCAGACGGGCTGCGGCGTTCTGGATGAGTTGTAGGGGTTTGATGGCACAGGCAGGGAGCCCAGCCAACAGCGAGTTGCAGTAATCCAGACGGGAGATGACAAGTGCCTGGATTAGGACCTGCGCCGCTTCCTGTGTGAGGCAGGGTCGTACTCTGCGGATGTTGTAGAGCATGAACCTACAGGAACGGGCCACCGCCATGATGTTGGTTGAGAACGACAGGGTGTTGTCCAGGATCACGCCAAGGTTCTTAGCGCTCTGGGAGGAGGACACAATGGAGTTGTCAACCGTGATGGCGAGATCATGGAACGGGCAGTCCTTCCCCGGGAGGAAGAGCAGCTCCGTCTTGCCGAGGTTCAGCTTGAGGTGGTGATCCGTCATCCACACTGATATGTCTGCCAGACATGCAGAGATGCGATCACCTGGTCATCAGAAGGGGGAAAGGAGAAGATTAATTGTGTGTCGTCTGCATAGCAATGATAGGAGAGACCATGTGAGGTTATGACAGAGCCAAGTGACTTGGTGTATAGCGAGAATAGGAGAGGGCCTAGAACAGAGCCCTGGGGGACACCAGTGGTGAGAGCGCGTGGCGAGGAGACAGATTCTCGCCACGCCACCTGGTAGGAGCGACCTGTCAGGTAGGATGCAATCCAAGCGTGGGCCGCGCGGAGATGCCCAACTCGGAGAGGGTGGAGAGGAGGATCTGATGGTTCACAGTATCGAAGGCAGCCGATAGGTCTAGAAGGATGAGAGCAGAGGAGAGAGAGTTAGCTTTGGCAGTGCGGAGCGCCTCCGTGATACAGATAAGAGCAGTCTCAGTTGAATGACTAGTCTTGAAACCTGACTGATTTGGATCAAGAAGGTCATTCTGAGAGAGATAGCGGGAGAGCTGGCCAAGGACGGCACGTTCAAGAGTTTTGGAGAGAAAAGAAAGAAGGGATACTGGTCTGTAGTTGTTGACATCGGAGGGATCGAGTGTAGGTTTTTTCAGAAGGGGTGCAACTCTCGCTCTCTTGAAGACGGAAGGGACGTAGCCAGCGGTCAGTGATGAGTTGATGAGCGAGGTGAGGTAAGGGAGAAGGTCTCCGGAAATGGTCTGGAGAAGAGAGGAGGGGATAGGGTCAAGCGGGCAGGTTGTTGGGCGGCCGGCCGTCACAAGAAGCGAGATTTCATCTGGAGAGAGAGGGAGAAAGAGGTCAGAGCACAGGGTAGGGCAGTGTGAGCAGAACCAGCGGTGTCGTTTGACTTAGCAAACGAGGATTGGATGTCGTCGACCTTCTTTTCAAAATGGTTGACGAAGTCATCTGCAGAGAGGGAGGGGGGGAGGGGGAGGAGGATTCAGGAGGGAGGAGAAGGTGGCAAAGAGCTTCCTAGGGTTAGAGGCAGATGCTTGGAATTTAGAGTGGTAGAAAGTGGCTTTAGCAGCAGAGACAGAGGAGGAAAATGTAGAGAGGAGGGAGTGAAAGGATGCCAGGTCCGCAGGGAGGCGAGTTTTCCTCCATTTCCGCTCGGCTGCCCGGAGCTCTGTTCTGTGAGCTCGCAATGAGTCATCGAGCCACGGAGCGGGAGGGGAGGACCGAGCCGGCCTGGAGGATAGGGGACATAGAGAGTCAAAGGATGCAGAAAGGGAAGAGAGGAGGGTTGAGGAGGCAGAATCAGGAGATAGGTTGGAGAAGGTATGAGCAGAGGGAAGAGATGATAGGATGGAAGAGGAGAGAGTAGCGGGGGAGAGAGAGCGAAGGTTGGGACGGCGCGATACCATCCGAGTAGGGGCAGTGTGGGAAGTGTTGGATGAGAGCGAGAGGGAAAAGGATACAAGGTGGTGGTCGGAGACTTGGAGGGGAGTTGCAATGAGGTTAGTGGAAGAACAGCATCTAGTAAAGATGAGGTCGAGCGTATTGCCTGCCTTGTGAGTAGGGGGGGAAGGTGAGAGGGTGAGTTCAAAAGAGGAGAGGAGTGGAAAGAAGGAGGCAGAGAGGAATGAGTCAAAGGTAGACGTGGGGAGGTTAAAGTCGCCCAGGACTGTGAGAGGTGAGCCGTCCTCAGGAAAGGAGCTTATCAAGGCATCAAGCTCATTGATGAACTCTCCGAGGGAACCTGGAGGGCGATAAATGATAAGGATGTTAAGCTTGAAAGGGCTGGTAACTGTGACAGCATGGAATTCAAAGGAGGCGATAGACAGATGGGTAAGGGGAGAGAGAGAAATGACCACTTGGGAGAGATGAGGATCCCGGTGCCACCACCCCGCTGACCAGAAGCTCTCGGGGTGTGCGAGAACACGTGGGCGGACGAAGAGAGAGCAGTAGGAGTAGCAGTGTTATCTGTGGTGATCCATGTTTCCGTCAGTGCCAAGAAGTCAAGGGACTGGAGGGAGGCATAGGCTGAGATGAACTCTGCCTTGTTGGCCGCAGATCGGCAGTTCCAGAGGCTACCGGAGACCTGGAACTCCACGTGGGTCGTGCGCGCTGGGACCACCAGATTAGGGTGGCCGCGGCCACGCGGTGTGGAGCGTTTGTATGGTCTGTGCAGAGAGGAGAGAACAGGGATAGATAGACACATAGTTGACAGGCTACAGAAGAGGCTACGCTAATGCAAAGGAGATTGGAATGACAAGTGGACTACACGTCTCGAATGTTCAGAAAGTTAAGCTTATGTAGCAAGAATCTTATTGACTAAAATGATTGAAATGATACAGTACTGCTGGAGTAGGCTAGCTGGTAGTGGCTGCGATGTTGACACTACACTAATCAAGTCGTTCCGTCGAGTGTAATAGTTTCTACAGTGCTGCTATTCGGGGGCTAGCTGGCTAGCTAGCAGGTTGATTGCGTTACGTTACCTTAAAAGAACGACAATAGCTGGCTAGCTAACCTAGAAAATCGCTCTAGGCTACACAATTGTCTTAGATACAAAGACGGCTATGTAGCTAGCTAGCTACGATCAAACAAATCAAACCGTTGTACTGTAATAGTTTCTACAGTGCTGCTATTCGGGGCTAGCTGGCTAGCTACGTTAAAAGAACGACAATAGCTGGCCAGCTAACCTAGAAAATCGCTCTAGACTACACAATTGTCTTAGATACAAAGACGGCTATGTAGCTGGCTAGCTACGATCAAACAAATCAAACCGTTGTACTGTAATGAAGTGAAATGAAAATGTGATACTACCTGTGGAGCGACGCGGAATGTTGACCGGGTAGTTGAAGTTCAATTCGGTAGAGGTTGGCTAGCTAGCTAGCAGCATCTCCTACGTTAAGGACGACAAATAGGTGGCTAGCTAACCTCGGTAAATTAAGATAATCACTCTAAGTCTACACACTCTAAACTACACAATTATCTTGGATACGAAGACAGCGAAGACAACTATGTAGCTAGCTGACACTACGCTAATCGAGTCGTTCAGTTGAGTGTAATAGTTTCTACAGTGCTGGTGGACAGTGGATGTTAGCTAGCTGCTTAGCTAGCTGCTGGGCAGATACGTTAGGACGACGAAATACGATAATTATGCAATTATCTTTGATACAAAGACGGCTATGTAGCTAGCTAAGAAGAAATTGCTAAGATTAGACAAATCAAACCGTTGTAATATAATGAAATGTAATGAAAAGTTATACTACCTGCGGACCGAAGTGTAGATGCGACCGCTCGCTCCAACCCGGAACCGTTTGCCGTGTTTCTGTCAATATTATGTAGCTAATTTTGAAAAAAGTTTGGCGTTATAGTTGTAGCTAGTGAAGACACGTGAGCTTTTTCGCCTACAAAAATTATTTTTTTGGAAAAAAGGAACATTTGCTATCTAACTGGGAGTCTCCTGAGTGAAAGCATCCGAAGTTCTTCAAAGGTAAACGATTTAATTTGGTTGCTTTTCTTATTTTTGTGAAAATGTTGCCTGCTGCTAGCAGAGCCAAGCATAGCATTATGCCATGATAAACTTACACAAATGCTTGTCTAGCGTTGGCTGTAACGCATATTTTGAAAATCTGAGATGACAGTGTTGTTAACATAAGCCTAAGCTTGTGTTTGAATATATTTATTTCATTTAATTTGCGATTTTCATGAATATGAAAAGTTTCTAGGGGTATTTATGTCCGTTGCGTTATGCTAATGCATTTGAGGCTATGATTACGCTCCCGGATATGGGTTTGCTCGTCGCAACCTTGAGCACCTCAGTCTCAGTGACGCGCTGCAGGGAGAAACTTTGCAGTGAGGCAAGGGAATAAGATGGAGGAGCATCGGGGCTAATAACATTAGAAAGACTGGAAAATTAGAAAATGATGCACGGGCAAGGAGGCCTGGCTGGGTCAAATAGGTATCCTGACTCCTCGTCAGCCATGCACTTCTTGTCAGTAACAACCACATCAACTTCCTCTTAGCGCACCGATCCATTTTTTTTGAGGTCACTCTCTTTTCAATGGAATTTCATTGGGAATCCAGATTTCTAAGGAACCCTCTTGCATTTCCTACCGCTTCCACTGGATGTCACCAGTCTTTAGAAATTGGTTGAGGTTTTTCCTTTGTGTAATGAAGAAGTAACCCTGTTCAAAATGAGGGTCACTTCAAGTGTACTGTTGGATAGAGGCGCGTGAACAGGTACCGTCAGTTTGTATTCTTCCTGTGTTAAACACAGATCATTCCGTCTTCAATTTTATTGATTATTTACTTTAAAAAATACCTAAAGTTGTATTACAAAAGTAGTTTGAAATGTTTTGGCAAAGTTGGAACCAGTGTTTTTCTGGATCAAACGCGCCAAATAAATGGACATTTGGGATATATATCAACGGAATTAATTGAACAAAAGGACCATTTGTGATGTTTATAAGGACATATTGAAGTTCCAACAAAAGAAGCTCGTCAAAGGTAAGGCATGATTTATATTTTTATTTCTGCGTTTTGTGTCGCGCCTGCAGGGTTGAAATATGTTTTCTCTCTTTGTTTACGGAGGTGCTATCCTCAGATAATGGCATTGTTTGCTGTCGCCAAAAGCCTTTTTGAAATCTGACACATTGCCTGGATTCACAACACACGTAGCTTTAATTTGGTATCTTACATGTGTGATTTCATGAAAGTTAGATTTTTATTGTAATTTATTTGAATTTGGCGCTCTTCCTTTTCACTGGCGTATGGCCAGGTGGGACGATTATCTGAGGACAGCGCCCGCATACAAAAATCAGAAATAGCGATGAAATAAATCACTTACCTTTGAAGATCTTCCTCTGTTTGCAATCCCAAGCGTAACAGCTACACAACAAATGGTCGTTTTGTTTGATAAAGTCCTTCTTTATATCCAAAAAGTCAGTTTAGTTGGCGCATTTGATTCAATAATCCACTCGTTCAACATGCAGACAAAGGAATCCGAAAAGTTACCAATAAACTTAGTCAAAACAAGTCAAACAATGTTTCTAATCAATCCTCAGGTACCCTAATATGTAAATACACTATACAATTTCAGACGGAATGTAGTATGTTCAATTCCGGAGATAAATACTGAGGTGCGCGCCCTCATCCACGCGCGCCACAAGACTACAGTCAAAAACAGAGACACTTTGAAAAACTACAATTACTAATTCATTTTTCAAAAAACAAGCCTGAAAACCTTTCTTAAAGATTGTTGACATCTAGTGAAAGCCATTGGAACTGCAATCTGTGAGCTATTTATTTGTATACCCGTAGGCAAGCGTTGAAATGGACTGTGACATTTCGTCAGGTTTTTGCCTGTCATTTCAGTTCTGTTATACTCACAGACATTATTTCTGATGGTTGTAGACACTTCAGAGTGTTTTCTATCCAATGCTACCAATTATATGCATATCCTAGCTTCTGGGCCTGAGTAATAGGCAGTTTACTTTGGGCACGTCATTTATCCAAACTTCCGAACACTGCCCCCCTAGCCCTAAGAGGTTTAAGGGACATGGGCAGCTGTGAGAAGCAGGGTTAATTCTCCAGGTCTTTCACTGTTTTCCAAAACTTCCTGGGGTTAGACCCACAGAGAGAGAACTGCTCCTTAAAGTAACTGACTTTAGCTTTCCGGATAGCCTGAGTGCACTTATTTCTCATTTACCTGAACGAGATTCAATCAGCCTGAATATGCATGTGCCGAGCCTTTCACCAAATGCAAATCTTGAGGTGGAGTAACTCTACCAGATCATGGTCGAACCAGGGGCTGAACCTGTTATTAATTCTCTTTTTTTATGGGGGCGTGTTTGTTTACAATACCACTGAAAATATCAAAAAAGAAGGTCCAAGCGTCTGTTCCAATTTCCGTTGGTTCAAGTTGTTGAGAATCACAGCTACCTTTGTTAATACACAATGTTTTTGTAAAAATGTTGCATATTCATATTGAATGTTGCATTCATTCATTTCAATATTCAACACATTTTCTTTTATATGCAATGGTGAAACACGAGAGGAAAGTGAGAAGATAAAAGTTAGCTAACGTTAGGTAAACAGACACTGCATGCATGTATTGACTGATCATGTAAGAATGCGCAAATAACTTGGCTGGGTAGCAAGCCTAGATTGAACAGAACACAGCTGCAATTCCTACATTTTAATCAGATGTTGTCTTGCCTCAAAACCAGTTGGCCAAAACTATTCTGTCCTGCCAATGTCAGGGAGCGAAATGAACGCAGTTGCCATCTGTCCCCCAAAAAATAAATTAAAGATTTGCTACATTTGTCACCAGCTGGCTAGCAAGTTCACCAATTCAGGATTAAAAAACTGTACGGGTCTTCACAATTTTACAATTAGTTTGTTTAGTTGTTTATCGCTAAACAGCTGATAACCAGGATGAAATTGACTAGCTAGGGGTCTGATCTGAATTTAAAATTCATATGAAAGTAATTTGTCAAACATTTTAACAACATTTGGTGAAATAAATAAATGTAATACTTATATTTCACAATATTATTCCTTATTCCTTTGGATCATTTTCTCCCAAGCGAGGACTTCAGTCTGCCATTAATTCAGAGGTTTTGGGAATTTTCGCTTTGTCGCAATATATGGGATAGCCTTCCCAGCGAAGGGAACAACAAAGTATCCTCCCATGCGTTTAGTGAAAGTGGGTATCTTTAACGGTGTTATCTCAGGGGAGAGATAATAGGGGAGTCATCCCCCTCTCACAGCTAAACGAGGCCAGCCAGCATCTGTAAACAAAGGAACAAATGACAATGAATCATGTGGCATATATGGTGTTCCAAGTTTAATAATCCGTATTGATTACTGTTACTTTACAGAATTAGGAACAACTGCTGGAGGCGAGGTAGGCACAGTCTGGACTCAAAGGAACAGTTCACTTCACGCTCCCTCTCTATTCTTCTCTGTTGTATTCCCTACAATAAATTGCACTTACCCAACTCTTTTTTCCCCTATACTGTCTGAACGAGGTACTGTATACAGTAGTGTAACCTTGGCTGCCTTGCAGTCACAGAGCACATTAGCCTTGGGGGCTGTTACTGCTCTGATAAAAAAATATATAATCTGTGTTTGCAGTTTGATGTTTCTGTGTGCGAGAGGAGAGAGAGGGTTTTACCGACTAGTGCGCCACGTGTGCTGGTTATATGAACCACAACTACACCAAGGGGAATTGAACTACGCTCTGAAACAATAACATCACTGCGTTGAACAGAGATGAAGAGCACGGAAGCAAAGACTTAAATCATAAGTGACCTCTGACCTGTATTGTGGCGTGCTGCAAAGGGTATTAGGCAAAGAGGAGCTGGTGGGTAATGGGAAATGAACAGTGCTGGGGGTTATTCTGAATAAGAACATGGAGTCTGTGACTCCTAGGTTTCTCTCTCTCGCTCACTTGCTCGCCTGAGGCCATAGCTGGGAGATTGAAAACCAGTGGGAATTGTTTGATTGGCGCACACACACTTCCATGGTGATCTGAGAACATAGAGTAAAATACAATACAAGTTTAAGATACAGCATCTCAGTTCAGTCTGACTTATATACAGTCGTGGCCAAAAGTTTTGAGAATGACACAAATATACATTTCCACAAGGTTTGCTGCTTCAGTGTCTTTAGATATTTTTGTCAGATGTTACTATGGAATACACAAGTATAATTGCAAGCATTTCATACGACTCAAAGGCTTTTATTGACAATTACATGAAGTTGATGCAAAGAGTCAATACTTGCAGTGTTGACCCTTCTTTTTCAAGACCTCTGCATTCCGTCATGCTGTCAATTAACTTCTGAGCCACATCCTGACTGATGGCAGCCCATTCTTGCATAATCAATGCTTGGAGTTTGTCAGAATTTGTGGGTTTTTGTTTGACCATCCACCTCTTGAGGATTGACCACAAGATCTCAATGGGATTAAGGTCTGGGGAGTTTCCTGGCCATGGACCCAAAATATCAATGTTTTGTTACCCGAGCCACTTAGTTATCACTTTTGCCATTTGGCAAGTTGCTCCATCATGCAGGAAAAGGCATTGCTCGTCACCAAACTGTTCCTGGATGGTTGGGAGAAGTTGTTCTCGGAGGATGTGTTGGTACCATTCTTTATTTATGACTGTGTTCTTAGGCAAAATTGTGAGTGAGCCCTCTCCCTTGGCTGAGAAGCAACCCCACCAATGAGTGGTCTCAGGATGCTTTACTGTTGGCATGACACAGGACTGATGGTAGCGCTCACCTTGTCTTCTCCGGACAAGCTTTTTCCCGGATGCCCCAAACAATCGGAAAGGGGATTCATCAGAGAAAATGACTCAGCAATCCAATTTCTGTACCTTTTGCAGAATATCAGTCTGTTCGTGATGTTTTTCCTGGAGAGAAGTGGCTTCTTTGCTGCCCTTCTTGACACCAGGCCATCCTCCAAAAGTCTTTGCCTCACTGTGCATGTAGATGCACTCACACCTGAATGCTGCCATTCCTGAGCAAGCTTTGTACTGGTGGTGCCCCGATCCCGCAACTGAATCAACTTTAGGAGACGGTCCAGGCGCTTGCTGGACTTTCTTGGGTGCACAGAAGCCTTCTTCACAACAAATGAACCGCTCTCCTCGAAGTTCTTGATGATCCAATAAATGGTTGATTTAGGTGCAATCTCAATGGCAGCAATATCCTTGCCTGTGCAAAGCAATGATCACGGCACGTGTTTCCTTGCAGGTAACCATGGCTGACAGAGGAAGAACAATGATTCCAAGCACCACTGTCCCTTTGAAGCTTCCAGTCTGTTATTCGAACTCAATCAGCATGACAGAGTGATCTCTAGCCTTGTCCTCGTCAACACTCACACCTGTGTCAATGAGAGAATCACTGAAATGATGTCAGCTGGTCCTTTTGTGGTAAGGCTGAAAAGAAGTGAAATGTTTTTGGGGGGATTCAGTTCATTTGCATGGCATCGAGGGACTTTGCAATTAATTGCAATTCTTCTGATCACTCTTCATAACATTATGGAGTATATGCAAATTGCCATCATACAAGCTGAGGCAGCAGACTTTGTGAAAATTAATATTTGTGTAATTCTCAAAACTCAAAACAAAACAAAATCCCAACTGAGAATGTATACATGAGGATGTTTCCAAAACTATTGATTGGAAATTCATCAATTGATTCCTACTCCAGTAGACAGAATAGTCCAATATAAGTTATTATGTGTGAACCCTTGGCAACAATATTGTTCATGCTCACTTTCAGACCGCCATAATTGCACTATTAACTTATCAACGCTTAGTAAAAGCCTGCATTCCACACCCAGCACAATGAAGTACTAAAATAAATATACTGCTGGCAATATTGTGAGGCAAAATGACCCACTCATTAACTTCTTGCGTCGAGCAATCCCGGATCCGGGATCCTATTTATAGCCTCAAGCTCATTAGCATAACGCAACGTTAACTATTCATGAAAATCGCAAATGAAATGAAATAAATATATTTGCTCTCAAGCTTAGACTTTTGTTAACAACACTGTCATCTCAGATTTTCAAAATATGCTTTTCAACCATAGCTAAACAAGCATTTGTGTAAGAGTATTGATAGCTAGCATAGCTATAAGCCTAGAATTCAGCCAGCAACATTTTCACAAAAACAAGAAAAGCATTCAAATAAAATCATTTACCTTTGAAGAACTTCAGATGTTTTCAATGAGGAGACTCTCAGTTAGATAGCAAATGTTCAGTTTTTCAAAAAATATTATTTGTGTAGGACAAATCGCTCCGTTTTGTTCACGTTTGGCTATGAAAAAAACCTGTATCCAGTTATAGCCTCAAGCTCATTAGCATAACGCAACGTTAACTATTTATGAAAATCGCAAATGAAATGAAATAAATATGCTATCTCTCAAGCTTAGCCTTTTCTTAACAACACTGTCATCTAATATTTTCAAAATATGCTTTTCTACCATAGCAAAACAAGCATTTGTGTAAGAGTATTGATAGCTAGCGTAGCATTTAGCGTAGCATTTAGCGTAGCATTTAGCGGGCAACATTTTCACAAAAACCAGAAAAGCATTCAAATAAAATAATTTACCTTTGAAGAACTTCGGATGTTTTCAATGAGGAGACTCTCCGTTAGATAGCAAATGTTCAGTTTTTCCTGAAAGATTCTTTGTGTAGGAGAAATCGCTCCGTTTTGTACATCACGTTTGGGTACCAGAAAAAAACGAAAATTCAGTCATCAAAACGGATAACTTTTTTCCAATTTAACTCCATAATATTGACTGAAACAAGGCAAGTGCTGTTTAGAATCAATCCTCAAGGTGTTTTTCACATATCTCTTCATTGATATATCGTTCGTGGAAGTCTACTTTCTCCTCTGAATCCCATGGAAGAATACTTGCAGCTGAAGATGACGCACCAATTTCGACTTAGGACACCGGGCGGACACCTGGCAAATGTTGTCTCTTATTGTCAATCTTCCAATGATATGCCTACAAATGCGTCACAATGCTGCAGACACCTTGGGGAAACGGCAGAAATTGTGGGCTCATTCCTGTCGCATTCACAGCCATATAAGGAGACATTGGAAAACAGAGCTTCAAAAATTTTGCTCATTTCCTGTTTGAAGTTTCATCTTGGTTTTGCCTGTAGCATCAGTTCTGGGGCACTCACAGATAATATCTTTGCAGTTTTGGAAACGTCAGAGTGTTTTCTTTCCAAAGCTGTCAATTATATGCATAGTCGAGCATCTTTTTGTGACAAAATAGTGTGCTTAAAACGGGCACGTTTTTGTATCCAATAATGAAATAGCACCCCTATATATTCAAGAGGTTAAACAGATGGATGTGAATGGACTCATCACATGATGACAGTGGAGAACTTCAATACCCCACAGAAACCAGGCACATGTTATATAATTCTTAGCACTGGACTAAAGTGCAAACATCCAAAATTTGCATGATCATCATAGTGTTCAGAGACAAAAAAAAACCCTCCCAATAGATGTGTTTTTATATACATCAGCGACACACCTTTATGATTTCTGGCCTGTGTTGAAAACTCCATGGTGCGTCTCCTCATCCCAGCCCTCCTCAGCCTGGTGACTCACACAGATGGCCCTTCTCAGGGACCCCCTCCCTGGTACTCCCCCGCAGGTGTTAGGGTTCTGCCCTTCTCCCATTGGAACCCATCCATCATTAAATAATTACCTCTAGTCTGCCCTAATTCTTTCTTACCATCATTCCCTTCTCTTTCATGATGACAAAACCCCCTGTCTCTCACAACATCTCACCATAAACACCTGTGTACAATAGCAGAAACTATAGACACTATAGTGTGTAATCCAATGTGTCCAGTAGGCATATGTTCCTTTTTCAGAGTGAGGGAATTTTAAAGGAAAAGTTCAATGGAATAAGGAGGTAAAAGAAATTGGGAGATATTAGGAATTCATCTTGACATTCCATGTCAATCCGTCTGTAATCGTGTCTCCGCAGAACCATAAGAGAGAGAGAGAGAGAGCTGCTCTGTACTCCTCTGTAAAGGAAGATCTTTTGGAAAGTTCAGCAAGGATTAATTTGGCACAACGATGGTAGCAGGCAAGGATGAAAAAAGAAAAAAACGTTTCTTTGTGAGAGTAATTGCTCTCAGCCGTTCTACTGTGCAAACTGCTAGAGATTATAGGATTTATTCTGAGAAACGATTTGGAGCTTTTCTGCTCAACACACACATCTGAAGATGACTCTTCTGTGCAAATCCGTAAATACATAAATACAGAGTGACTACTATACTCTTTATTGCCTAAGACAGCAGAACAGGAGATAAATAATTGTCACAATAGTATGTGTCAAACTGGTAGGCCAACATGACAGTTTACAGTAGCGCCAAAAGTATTGGGACAGTGACACATTTTTTGTTTGGTTTGGATTTTAAATAACATCGTAAAAACTGTAAAAAATATCACAGCACTTTCTGTGTGTATTGCCCCCATTTTTGGGGACCAAAAGTATTGAGAATAATTCAGTTATACAGTATGTGTATTAAATATCATACCCTTAAGACATGTGAACATCTCACCACTACAATAACAGGGGAGATTATACTTTTTTATTGCGGGGGGGGGGGATTTGTGAGTCTAACTTTGTCACTCATTATTATTCACGATTCATTCAGGATTGTCCGTAATCATGGTAGCATCCACAGTCAAGTAGAGGTGTTTAGAAACATATTATATTCATATTAACAATGAAAGTGACTACAAACTGACACAATATATTATTTGCCATTAATTTATACAGGGCACAAAATAATCTGAAACACAACGAAAAGAAACAAATGCATACAACAAATTTGTAGAGTCACATGCTTAATGTAGTCATTGTGTGCTAGGAATATGTGACCAAATATTAATATTTTGAATACTTTAATAGACATATAAGTAAATTTGCCCCAATAATTTGGTTCCCTAAAATGTGGGGACTATGTACAAAAAGTGCTGTAATTTCTAAACAGTTCAACCGAAAATTAATTAAAGCTGACAGTCGGCACTTTAATAACCTCATAGTCAAATCCAATGTGCTGGAGTAGAGCACTAAAACAACACAACATGTGTCACTGTCCCAATACTTTTGTAGCTCAATGTGTATTAATGTTGTATGGAAATGAGTAAACCAAAAATATACACTGAGTGTACAAAACATTATGAACACCTGGTCTTTCCTTGACATATACTGACCAGGTGAAAGCTATGATCCCTTATTGATGTCACTTGTTAAATCCACTAGATCAAGTGGAGACAGGTGAAACAAGGATGTTTAACCTCTTGAAACTCCCCATCCCGGATCCGGGATTGTGACTAAGCCTCAGGCTCATTAGCATAACGCAACGTTAACGATTTCTGAAAATCGCAAATAAAATTAAAATAATGCGTTTGCTCTCAAGCTTAGCCTTTTCTTAACAACACTGTCATCTCAGATTTTCAAAATATGCTTTTGAACCATAGAAATTGACTAATTTGTGTAAGAGTATGCTAAGCTAGCATAGCATTTTGTGTAGCATGTAGCACGCAACATTTTCACAAAAGCCAGATAACCAAATAAATAAAATCATTTACCTTTGAAGAGCTTCTGATGTTTTCAATGAGGAGACTCCCAGCCACATACCAGATGCGCAGTGTTTCCTGAAAGCGTCTGTGTGTAGGAGAAATCGTTCCGTTTTCTACATTGCGCCTGGCTACCGAAACGAACCGAAAATGCAGTCACCTACAACGTGAAACTTTTTCCGGATTAACTACATAATATCGACCGAAACATGGCAAACGTTGTTTGGAATCAATCCTCAAGGTGTTTTTTCACATATCTCTTCATTGACATGCAGTTCGTGGAAGCTTGCTTCTCTCTCTGTGCCCCATGGAAAAATACTGGCAGGTGACTTTTGCGCACCAATTTCGGCGCAGGACACCGGGCGGACACGTGGTAAATGTGGTCTCTTATGGTCAATCTTCCAATGATCTGCCTACAAATACGTCACAATGCTGCAGACACCTTGGGGAAACGACAGAAAGGGCAGACTCATTCCTCTTGCGTTCACAGCCATATAAGGAGATCATGAAAGACAGAGCCTCAAAAATCCTTGTCATTTCCTGGATGCCAAGTCATCTTGGTTTTGCCTGAAGCTCACGTTAAAGGGCACGCACAGAGAAGATATTTGTATTTCTGGACACGTCAGAGTGTTTTCTTTTGAACAGTAGCAATTATATGCATAGTCCAGCATCTTTTTGTGACAAAATATCTTGTTTAAAACGGGAACGTTTTTCTTCCAAAAATGAAATAGCGCCACCATAGGTGTAAGAGGTTAAGCCTTGAGACAATTTAAGAATTGGATTGTGTATGTGTGCCATTCAGAATGTGAATGGGCAAGATAAAATATTTAAGTGCCTTTGAATGGGGTATGGTAGTAGGTGCCAGGTGCATTGGTTTGTGTCAAGAACTTCAACGCTGCTGGGTTTTTCACACTCAACAGTTTCAAGTGTGTATCAAGGATCGTCCACCACCCTAAGGACTTCCAGCCAACTTAACACAACTGTAGGAATTATTGTAGTCAACATGGGCCAGCATCCATGTGGAACGCGTTTGAGATTTTGTAGAGTCCATGCCCCGCCCAATTGAAGCTGTTCTGAGGGCAAAAGGGGGAGGAGGGGTGCAACTCAATATCAGCAAAGTGTTCTTATTGTTTTGTGCACTTAGTGTATTCTATAGTAATTCATGTAGTGTTTTTGTGGATTGTAGTATCCTGTGGTATTAACTATAGAGTTTTTGTTTTATAATCTTTGTCATAAAAATTGAGGCTGTACGGAAAACAGTGTAGTCTCTACTTGGCATGCATTTATGGGTGGCACAAATTGAGACATGGGGGAGGGGAATGGGCAGGGTAAATGCAAATTGAATGCTGTAGTATTTACTATAGTTAAAAAAGTGTAGTGTTTTTGCTGACTGTTGTAGTTTTACAGATATTACTGTATTATTTACTACTGTGTTTCTTTTGCAGATAATACTGTTTTCAACACCCAGTTCCTGACAGTTCTTGAAACCCTGTTCAAATTCACTTAAATCTTTTGTCTTGCCCATTCACTCTCTGAATGGCGCACATACACAATCCATGTCTCAAAAAATCCTTATTTGACCTTCATCTACACTGATTTAAAGTGGACTTAATAAGTGGGATCATAGGGATAATAGTTTTCACCTGGATTCACCTGTTCAGTCTATGTCGTGGAATGAGCAGGTGTTCCTAATATTTAGTACACTCAGTGTATACTACAGTTTTCTTTTACCAAAGTATTTATACTACAGTTAACTGTAAATGCTACAGTATAATACACTATATTACATCAAATACTACAGTAAATATTACAGTATTCAGTGTAGTCTTTCTGTCGAGTTTAGTCCGCAAAAACACGATAGTGGGTTCTGACTTCTATAATTGAAAATATTAAATATCCTTATTCATGTCACTGAGGGAGAGAGGGGAATGTAGAATGTTTATATTCCATTAGGATATGTTATTGTTAGCCACCAGCGATCATATCGGAGGAGAAGAGCCAGTCTGTTACAAGTCAACATGACACTCATGAGTTGGGCAGGAGTGAGGAATTTGGGCAGAGGTCAGGTAGCAAGAGAGGTATATTGGCTTTTCAAATGTGTAAGGAGGGGGCTCAGCATAGGATAAAGGATTAAATACCAGTACTTGTGTGAATGTTTTTTTGTCTGTTCAGCAGTCCGACCCTTTGAGTGAATGAACTTTGTTTGAGCTTTTATAGTATTTACCCTGTTATTTAGAACCAAACAATAGTATACTATAGTAGTTTTTGTGTCCTTGTGCATGTGTGAGCTGCATTTGTTAGCCTTCTATCAAGCCCAGATCTACTACTCATCACACCTCCAATTTGAGAAAACCACCCTGCTGCCTTAAGGCTGAATGACTGGTCTTGTCCTATTGTGCACTCTCAAAAAAAGGGTTCCTAAAGGATTTTTCGGCTGTCCCCACAGGATAACTCTTTTTTTGGTTCCAGGTAACACTTTTTGGTTCCATGTAGAACCCTCTGTGTAAAGGGTTCTACATGGAACCAGGACCAGCCCCCGGGGCCTCCAGGCCAGTGGTCCATGAAGAAAGGCTGTCCTGTGACTCCTCTGTTCGTCCCGGGGCCCTCTCGAGACCAGGGAGCGCAGATTTCATGGTGGGTATGGAGCTCGGAGGTCGACCAGGTTAGCAAACAGACATTTCCCTCCAATTTCATGGTGCATTTGCCAGGAGGAAGTGATGGGGATCCAGTTTAAATCCTTATCATTGAGATCCGTGAAACAGAGAGCTTTCTGGTCTACATGTGCTTTCTCTCTGTCTTTCTCTCTCACTCTCTGTGTCTGGGCACACACCAAAGCTTTCACACACCACTCTCCATGGTTCAGTGAGAGTGATCCTCCCTCTCACCACACACACTCTCATTGATACAAACCGTCTCTTCTGATACACACACCAACCAGATGTTTCACACAAAGCTAAGGGGAAGAGCCTTTAGGAGGGGGAGTGAAGGATGGAGGATGGTTGAAGAATGGTTTGACTCCCCGCAATTTGTTTTCTCTCACTTCCACTAAGATTTATGGCCATATTTTTGTCAATGACAGTCACAGCTTCCTCCCTGGAATTTGCGCCGGGCCTCATGGGTGAAAGAAATGAGAGAAGAGAAAGGTTCCTCAACCTAAAACAGGTGAATCAGAATCAGCCTCGCCTCGCCAGGCTGACTGACTGGCTGGATGGAGTGGGGAGAGAAGAGAGAGTGGGACAGATTGAGAGAGAGAGAGAGAGAGAGAGAGATAAGGGGGAGGGGATGGAGGGAGAGTTAAGACCAGCCTCGTCCTGCACAACTGAAGAAAAAAATACCCCACACAGCTCAAACGGATGGAAAGCATCAGCTTTTCATATCAACACACTTTCACCAAGAGAGCCTGGGTCTGTGTCAATGCCTTACAGGTTAAGAGAACGGACTGAGTTCACTAATCAAATCAACTGGCGATTGATTGGTTGTGAGTCGTGACTTCAGAGTCTGCTGTTGATAATAGAACTAGAAACCATTGAGCGTTAAACATTTTTTTATAGAGTATTATGCGGAATGTGTTGGGAAGGAAAGTGGGCATTAAACATTCAGCATAGCCGTTAGAGTATGAGTAATGATAGGACCATGCTGGAGCATGGACAGCTTTACAGTCATGCGTTAAGATTGACTGCCTGAGGGGACTGTATGACACACTATGACAGATAGAGTGGACATAATAAAGTCCTGTTATGTACATACTGTAAGACCAAGATTTAAGACCAATGTGAAATCAAATTGATTTATGAGGATATTTTCTCTTCTCTGTCACTTGAGACAACTGTATATGATTCACTATTCATCATTGTTTTCTAGTCAGTGATGCCACTCATTTCACTGCTAACTGGGACCTGAGTTGTGCTGTCACTGGCTGAAACAGGATAAAACATCACAGGCCAGGAGGTGTTTAGTGTGATAGCATTGGGATAGAAAGTGTATGCTTCAGAAATGCACCCTATTCCCTATATAGCGCACTAGTTTTGCCAAGAGCCTTATAAGCCCTATTTAAAAGTAGTGCACTATAAAAGGGAATAGGGTGTCATTTGGTACCCTAGCAATGAGTGTTGAACTAACACCCAGGTGGATCCTCTCAGATTCTGTTTGGTTTAGTGATACTGAGCTCCATCAAAAGCAGTGCTGGGGAAAACTCTTTGGTGTACAGAGCAAGGTTCATTCAGAGGGGAGTCTTTAGCGTTTCCTCTATGGAGTTTAATGCAAGGTCCTATAAGGTGAGGATAAGAGCTATACTGAGAGCCAGGGAGATTTTACACAGTTTGACTCCTCTGACTTGATTCACGTGGTTCTCACCCTGAGAGAGGACATGAAGAGAAAGAGAGAGAGAGAGAGAGAGAGAGAGAGAGAGAGAGAGAGAGAGAGAGTTACATGGAAAAAGAGAGACTGAGAGTTACGTGGAGAAAGAGAGACTGAGTGAGAGAGAGAGACAGAAAGAGGGAACGAAAGAGTCAAAGAAACCAAAAGAGGGAAGTACAGTTACAATATATCTGCGAAAGAGCGAGACAGAGAGGAGAGAGTTACAGTTACTTCAAACCTCTATCCAAACTGAGGTGAATACTCCCTCTCTCCTTGAACACAGAACATCACCTCTTCCTTCAGAACAGTTGGATTCCTTCAACATGTCTCGCCTTTCATCCAGGAGAAGATTTTACCAAACAGCTTCTGGCAGATTCCTCTAGAAATATAAACTGGGCCAGTGCCAGCTTTACTAAAAACCTGCTGGTTCCCTGAGAGTGAGTTGAACGTCATAAATTTGACTATAGTCTTTATGGCTGTCTGAATCATTACCTGTCCCATTAGACTGCTGACCAGCCTCGTCACGTGACAGCTCTGAGTCAACATTACATTGTTACATTATCAGCCAGAGCAGTGGTTCCCAAATGTTTTATAGTCCTGTACAACTTCAAACAATCAACCTCCAGCTGCATACCCCCTCTAGCATCATTGTCAGCGCATTCTCAAATGCTGTTTTTTGGCATCATTGTAAGCCTGCTACAGACACAATATATGATACATTTATTAAACATAAGAATGAGTGTGAGTTTGTGTCACAACCCGGCTCGTGGGAAGTGACAAAGAGCTCTTATAGGACCAGGGCAGAAATAATAATATAATAATAATCAATTATTTTACCATCTTTACATATAAAACCTTATTTGTTCATCAAAAATGGTGAAAAACTCACCACAGTCTGTAATGTTGGGATGTATTGGAGAGAGTCTTGTGTAGTATTAACATTCTGTATCCTCCCTTTGTCCTAAGGGTACAAAATGACCCGCATTCACTAAACCCCGAAAATAAAGCAGGTTCATTGAATTTGAAACCCCCCAAAAATTTGCACGAAGAAACATGTCATTCATCACAAACTTTGTGTGAATATCTGGGTTTTACATCTTCACAATGCAGGAAGATTGCATTTAATCAGAGGACACCATTCGTTTTTATTACAACACACCTGCCATAATTGTTTTCTTTACTAAAGTAGAGGTTTATTAGTATTATTATTGCTAAAGGTACTGCATAGGTGTAAACATTTTTTTTAGCAAGCGATAGCACTTGTATAGCCTAAGAGAGTAGCAGAAATGTGAAGAAAGCAGTTGAGTACATTTTATTGAAGGGAAACAATAACAGTCTTGCACTCTTTTGGCAACAAAGTGATATATTCTTATATAGTGTACAATCAGGAATTCAACTACAAAATACTAGTCTTCTCCCATTTTGTTTAACCTTTGCCCCCACCCACAATGTGTATAAACAACAACAATAAGTAGGAATAAGATAATCGATACGAAACAAAAAGATGAAGAACATAAATCAATTAACTCTAATTAGCACATGTAGGACAGTTATGCAAGTGTGTGTGCATGGACTTTGCAGATGTATTTCTCACATGTGCAGCACATAGTTTTTGTTTTACAGTCCTTCTTTGGGGGGCATAATTGGCATCTCCTCCTCTTGCCTGCCCCAGACTCAGGTGGATCAGGACAAGATCCAGCCCCTTGAACAGCTTTCACAAGTGCTGCAGAGGCTTCTGTGCAGGGGAGGCACTCCTTTCTTTGAATGTGTGGGGTTACAAGTGCCTTTACCAGCTGCTCCAGGAACACACTCCTATTTTCTGCTTAACAGGCATCCAGGTAGGGTTGATCTTGTTCCATATCACGAAGGCATTGTATGAGGACACATTAATGATGGTATGGAAGATGACCAGGGGCCAGCCGGCAGTCATCCACTGTAAGTTCCAATCACCTTGTCCTGGTTGTCCACACCGCCTTTGTTGTGGTAGTAGTCCAGAATGATGGCTGGCTTCCTGTCCTCACGATCACTGATCTCAGCCATTTTGTGCAGTGTGCTCAGGAGGACCACATTCTTCTTCCTCTTTGAGAGGTAAGAAACTAGAGTAGTGGTGGGGGTGACTTTGATGAGAACTTTAAAGAGAAGGCCTCTCTCCCCCTAGTTGTGAGGAGTGCAGGGGGGAGCTGAGGGTTGTTATTTCTAACTGTGCCAACCATAGTGAACTTCCTCTTCAGGAGCAGCTGGCTGAGTTCAATCAGTAGCACACATAATCGCAATTTCTCATTGAGGGCGTGTGTGTAGTATATGATTTAGGGGGTTTTCTCTGAGGTTAAACATAGTGGTGGGTAATTGTTTTACCCTTAAGACTATCAGAAGCAAGGCAAGACCCATATGCAGACTGTCGAAGTAATAATGTTTAAGAACAGGGGCAGTCAAAGACAGGTCAAGGCAGTCAGGGGTCGATAATCCAGAGTATGGGAGCAAAGGTACAGGACTGCAGGCAGGCTCAGGGTAGGCAGAGGTCGGTAATCCAGAGGGGGCAGAGGTACAGATCGGCAGGCAGGGTCAGGGACAGGCAGAGTGGTCAGGCAGGCGGGCTCAGAGTCCGGACAGGCAAGGGTCAAAACCAGGATGGCAAGAAAAGAGAGACGGGGAAAAAGCAGGATCTGAGAACACAAAACGCGGTTTGACTCGAATAAACAAGACAAACTGGCACAGACAGACAGAAAGCACGGGTATAAATACATGGGATAATGGGGAATTTGGGCGACACCTGGAGGGGTGGAGACAATCACAAGGACAGGTGAAACAGATCAGGGCGTGACAAAGACAACACAAGGTTTAAATCATTTACCACACAATCTGTGCCTGTATTTAGTTGTCATGTTCATGAGGGCCAAGAATCCACTCTCACATTGGTACGTGGTTGCAAAGGGCATCAGTGTCTTAACAGCGAGATTTGCTAAGGAGGATACTCTGAGAGCAGTCCAATCCAAATATGTCAGTGGCTTCTGATTAAATAAAATTTTTCACAGAACCGCTTATTGAAATTTTGACGAGGCTCTCTTGTTCAGATATCGATAAATGGACTCGAGGCAGGGTATGAAAGGGATAACGAATCCAGTTGTTTGTGTCATCCGTTTCAGAAAAGTACCTGCATAATTACTCACCCAACTCACCCAGGTGCTTCGCTATATCACATTTGACATTGTCCATAAGCTTGAGTTCATATGCACACAAAATATCATACAAGGATGGAAAAACCTGTGTGTTGTCCTTGTTAATGCAGACAGAGAAGAGCTCCAACTTCTTAATCATAGCCTCAATTTTGTCACATTGAATATATTTGCAGAGTCCCTGTAATCCTAAATTCAGATCATTCAGGTGAGAAAAAACTTCACCCAGATATGCCAGTCATGTGAGAAACCCGTCATCATGCAAGTGGTCAGACAAGTAAAAATGATGGTCAGTAAAGACAACTTTAAGCTTGTCTCTCAATTCAAAAAGATATGTCAATACTTTGCCCCTTGATAACTAGTGCACTTCTGTATGTTGTAGAAGCATTACATGGTCCCTGCCCATATCATTGCATAGTGCAGAAAATATCTAAGAGTTCAGGGGCCTTGCTTAAATAAAGTTAACCATTTCCACTGTAGTGTCCAACAAGTATTTCAAGCTGTCAGGCATTCTTTTGGCAGCAAGAGCCTCTTGTTGGATGCTGTATTGTACCCAAGTGGCGTCGGGAGAAACTGATTGTATGCACGTTACCACTCTACTATGTCTCCCTGTCATGGCTTTTGTGCCATCAGTACATATACCAACATACCTTGACCACCTAAGTCAATTCGATGTCACAAAGCTGTTCAGTACTTTAAAAATTCCATCTCCTGCTGTCCCGGTTTCCAGTGTTTTGCAGAAGAGGAAGTCTTCCTTAATTGACCCCCCATAAACGTAACGAACATATACCAGGAGCTGTGCCAGGCCCGCCCTGTCTGTTGACTCATCCGGCTGTAAAGCATAGAATTCACTGGCATGTATGCAAAGCAGTAATTATTTAAAAACATCTCATGCCATGTCACTGATGTGTCATGAAACTGTTGTTTGATGAAGACATTGACTGTATAGCTTTTGGGCCTTTTCCCCCAAGCATTGTCCCAGCCATATCAGCGGCAGCTGGAGTAATTACCTCCTGCACAATAATATGGGGCTTAACTGTCCTTGCCACTCGGTAGCTCACCATATAAGATGCCTCTAGCCCCTTCATATTAATGGTATCTGTTGCTTTATACATGTCTTACTACTCAAAAGTCGTCTTAATTCCCTCTTCAAAAACTCCCTTGTTTTGTTTGTGAAGGTTTCATGGAGTTTTGCACATATAACACACTGTGGCTGAGGAAAGGCACTAATCCCAATATAAGTGAACCCCAAATCAATGTGTTTCTCATCATATTGGCACCTCTTTGATGGTCCAACGTCCCTGTCTGTTGTTCGGTACTTTCTCAGGTAAGGGGGCAGTAGCTCTTCGGCTGCATCAGATTCACAACTGTCAGTGTCCATGCTAGCTGGGCTAACAGCAAATGTAGAATTACTGATGCTAGCATTGGATGTGCTCGTGGAAGCAGAACAACTTATGTCATCAACAGGTGCAGATGTCGTACTGCTGGTAGTAGAATTTGATATGTACAGTACAGAGGCAGAGGCTACATACAGAATTGCATAATGCTTATTACATTAGTCATAAGTTAAACACCATAGATAGTACCTAATTACCGGTTATAAGAGATGAGGAGTAACAGTCAAAAAAAGACAATGTGCAGGGTTATTCTTATTTCTCTCATGATTAAAACAATAGCTTTGTGGTGTGGAAAACAATGCAATCAAGGTGTCATGAAGACAGGTGACACAAACAAGGATCTTAACATAAAATTTGTTTTACACCCCCCCCCCCCCCCCAAACAACACTCAGTACCACTGATGAAAGCAGAGAGGAGTAGTATATAAGCAATATCCCTTTTTTGAGAAGCGTTATTTACCCCTTATTGAGAAGCATATAAAAACTATAGGGGGAGAGAGAGTGAGACACAGACACAGACAGACAGACAGAGACACAGAGTAAAATACAACCCCTCCTCTCGCTGGGATGAATATGGGAGTATAGAAATGCCAAATGTGTCTTTGCTCCAGCCCTGTTCTGTTCCAGTGGCTCAGTGTAATACTTCTGAGGAAGCAGGTGAATAAATCATTAGTAGGGTTAATCTACCCTTACAGACTCCCTCCCTCCCACCTCTCCTTCCTCTCCTATTCAATACCACTTATCTCCTATTGCCGTTTCATTGACTCCAAGTGTTGCAACCTCTGCCAAGGTATATTCAAAGACGTGGGAGGTTTCACATTACAGGCACTGTTAACAGATACTTACGCACGCACACAAACATACGCACGTACACACACCACACACACTTCTCACCCATGCACAAACAGATGAAAACAAAGCAGACATTCACACTGTGACGCTATAGTGGAGCGTTGTAGTGAACAGCATGTGGTTTCCCGGTAACCACCTTGATGAAACATTCCTTGTGAAGCAGCAGGGATTTGGGTCAGGACATACCGGTTACAGACTAGATTTAGTTACAATCCCTCAGTCAAGGCCAAGGCCAAACAGCCAGAGAGAAACACCATGGCACACACTCTCCTGCTCAACCTCTAACCCCTCCACCACCCCCTCTACATCTGTCTCCATCTAGACAACACACAGATACATGCACAAGCAACATGAATTAATATACCCAACCATTAACCTGTTTAAACTGATGAATCCCCCAAATGACAGGAGTTCACCGTTAAATGAGATCTAAAGGTTTATCTCTGGTGAGGAGAAGAGGAGAAGGAAAGAGGGGGAGAACATCAAAAGATGAGAAGAACAAAAACAAGGGGAGTGAGATAATGTGCTTGTGAGAAAGAGTAATGGAGGGAGAGAGAGGGGTAGAGTGAGAGGGAGAGAGAAAGAGAGCATTTAATAAAGACATGTATAGTACAATGGGAATGAGAGGGCTACTTACAGTGTTAGGAAGAAATCACAGCAGTGATTGAATGAGGGTATGTGGCATGAGCTGAGGTGTTCAGAGGCTTGACTTTAGTGCAGGACAGGATTTGACTGGAAAGACACAAAACAATAACACAACACACTACACAGTTAGACAAAAGAGCTAAGAATGAGTTAGTCCAAGCAAGGAGTAAAATCATTGATGTGTAATAGTGTGATTGTGGTTGTGTGTGTGATTGACTCTACATACAGTATTGAGAGAAAATTGATAGGGAAACATTCAATGTGCCAGTGGATGAGCGGGCACATGATACGTGGTTTCAGTTCATGTCAGGAGAGAGATGACAATGGTAGTGGAGTGGAGTGGTCATCACCTCTTAATAAGGGAACAGGAGGGGACTTAGCTGTAAATACAAATAGCAGATACATTCCATTACAGCTGCGCCATCGTAGGTTTGAACAACAAGTTTGTCCATGAAGTTAAACACAGACTGCGCATCTCGCCCATTTGAAACATCAAAGTAGCCCAAGAAATGTTTCTGAATTAATTCCTGATCATCCACATACCTGACGATAACTGACAACTGCAAGCGGACTGGTGGCACCATAGGTCCCAGAGTGGTGGAGGGGGCATATCTGTTAATCTAACCAGGATAACTCTGGACCCTATAAGGTATGACAGTGATTAATCACTTGTAAAAAGGTTTTATAAGGGCTTTGATGGGACCGGTTTTTCCAAATCAGGTCACATGGTTAAAAAAACAACTCCTAGCCCTGGGGGGTGAAAACCCTGTCAAACTGCAGCAACCTTATACTTGTTCATATGAATTATATTTAGACTAGATTAGGAGGGGGATTTCCTCTAGCCAAACACAGAGACAACTGATAGACTATAGAACTCACTGGGTTGAGCTAGCTTTATGCATGTTTGCATAATGCAGGACTGTACAACTGTAGGCCTTAATTACAATTAACTCACTTATGTCATCACTAATATGTTGATTGATTAATTCCAGTTAATCATTCTGGATTGAAAACGTATAGGCAGCCTAGCCAGCCCAATTTCGAATATAAACCACATTTGATCACATTCACATTTTCTCCTGACACACAAATGGAATATAAATACATCAATCAAATCATCAAATCAAATTTTATTTGTCACATACACATGGTTAGCAGATGTTAATGCGAGTGTAGCGAAATGCTTGTGCTTCCAGTTCCGACAATGCAGTAATAACCAACAAGTAATCTAACTAACAATTCCAAAACTAATTTCTTATACACAGTGTAAGGGGATAAAGAATATGTACATAAAGATATGAATGAGTGATGGTGCAGAGCAGCATAGGCAAGATACAGTAGATGGTATCGAGTACAGTATATACATATGAGATGAATATGTAAACAAAGTGGCATAGTTAAAGTGGCTAGTGATACATGTATTACATAAGGATGCAGTAGGTGATAGAGTACAGTATATACGTATACATATGAGATGAATAATGTAGGGTATGTAAACATTATATTAGGTAGCATTGTTTAAAGTGGCTAGTGATATATTTTACATCCTTTCCCATCAATTCCCATTATTAAAGTGGGTGGAGTTGAGTCAGTGTGTTGGCAGCAGCCACTCAATGTTAGTGGTTGCTGTTTAACAGTCTGATGGCCTTGAGATAGAAGCTGTTTTTCAGTCTCTCGGTCCCAGCTTTGATGCACCTGTACTGACCTCGCCTTCTGGATGATAGCGGGGTGAACAGGCAGTGGCTCGGGTGGGTGTTGTCCTTGATGATCTTTATGGCCTTCCTGTAACATCGGGTGGAGTAGGTGTCCTGGAGGGCAGGTAGTTTGCCCCCGGTGATACGTTGTGCAGACCTCACTACCCTCTGGAGAGCCTTACGGTTGTGGGCGGAGCAGTTGCCGTACCAGGCGGTGATACAGCCCGCCAGGATGCTCTCGATTGTGCATCTGTAGAAGTTTGTGAGTGCTTTTGGTGACAAGCCAAATTTCTTCAGCCTCCTGAGGTTGAAGAGGCGCTGCTGCGCCTTCTTCACGATGCTGTCTGTGTGAATGGACCAATTGAGTTTGTCTGTGATGTGTATGCCGAGGAACTTAAAACTTACTAACCTCTCCACTACTGTTCCATCGATGTCGATAGGGGGGTGTTCCCTCTGCTGTTTCCTGAAGTCCACAATCATCTCCTTAGTTTTGTTGACGTTGAGTGTGAGGTTATTGTCCTGACACCACACTCCGAGGGCCCTCACCTCCTCCCTGTAGGCCGTCTCGTCGTTGTTGGTAATCAAGCCTACCACTGTTGTGTCGTCCGCAAACTCGATGATTGAGTTGGAGGCGTGCATGGCCGCGCAGTCGTGGGTGAACAGGGAGTACAGGAGAGGGCTCAGAACGCACCCTTGTGGGGCCCCAGTGTTGAGGATCAGCGGGGTGGAGATGTTGTTGCCTTCCCTCACCACCTGGGGGCGGCCCGTCAGGAAGTCCAGTACCCAGTTGCACAGGGCGGGGTCGAGACCCAGGGTCTCAAGCTTGATGACGAGCTTGGAGGGTACTATGGTGTTAAATGCCGAGCTGTAGTCGATGAACAACATTCTCACATAGGTATTCCTCTTGTCGAGATGGGTTAGGGCAGTGTGCAGTGTGCAGTGTGGTTGAGATTGCGTTGTCTGTGGACCTATTTGGGCGGTAAGCAAATTGGAGTGGGGTCTAGGGTGTCAGGTAGGGTGGAGGTGATATGGTCCTTGACTAGTCTCTCAAAGCACTCTCTCAAAGGTAGTCATTTAGCTCAGTTACCTTAGCTTTCTTGGGAACAGGAACAATGGTGGCCCTCTTGAAGCACTGTATTGTCCTCAAAGCGGGCAAAAAAGTTATTTAGTCTGCCTGGGAGCAAGACATCCTGGTCCGTGACTGGGCTGGATTTCTTCTTGTAGTCCGTGATTGACTGTAGACCCTGCCACATACCTCTTGTGTCTGAGCCGTTGAATTGAGATTCTACTTTGTCTCTATACTGACGCTTAGCTTGTTTGATAGCCTTACGGAGGGAATAACTGCACTGTTTGTATTCGGTCATATTACCAGTCACCTTGCCCTGATTAAAAGCAGTGGTTCGCGCTTTCAGTTTCATGCGAATGCTGCCATCAATCCACGGTTTCTGGTTAGGGAATGTTTTAATCGTTGCTATGGGAATGACATCTTCAACACACGTTCTAATGTTGTTGCCTGACGCAATACGAAACATGTCCCAGTCCACGTGATGGAAGCAGTCTTGGAGTGTGGAATCAGCTTGGTCGGACCAGCGTTGGACAGACCTCAGCGTGGGAGCTTCTTGTTTTAGTTTCTGTCTGTAGGCAGGGATCAGCAAAATGGAGTCGTGGTCAGCTTTTCCGAAAGGGGGGTGGGGCAGGGCCTTATATGCGTCGCGGAAGTTAGAATAACAATGATCCAGGGTTTTGCCAGCCCTGGTGGTGCAATCGATATGCTGATACATTTTAGGGAGTCTTGTTTTCAGATTAGCCTTGTTAAAATCCCCAGCTACAATGAATGCAGCCTCAGGATGTATGGATTCCAGTTTGCAAAGAGTCAAATAAAGTTTGTTCAGAGCCATCAATGTGTCTGCTTGGGGGGGCTGTGATTATAATCGAAGAGAATTCTCTTGGTAGATATTGTGGTCTACATTTGATTGTGAGTAATTCTAAATCAGGTGAACAGAAGGATTTGAGTTCCTGTATGTTTCTGTGATCACACCACATCTCGTTAGCCATAAGGCATACGCCCCACCCCTCTTCTTACCAGAAAGGTGTTTGTTTCTGTCGGCGCGATGCGTAGAGAAACCCGCTGGCTGCACCGCCTCCAATAGCGTCTCTCCAGTGAGCCATGTTTCCGTGAAGCAAAGACCGTTACAGTCTCTGATGTCCCTCTGGAATGCTACCCTTGCTCGGATTTCATCAACCTTGTTGTCAAGAGACTGGACATTGGCGAGAAGAATGCTAGGGAGTGGCGCACGATGTGCCCGTCTCCGGAGTCTGACCAGAAGACCGCCGCGTTTCCCTCTTTTACGAAGTCGTTTTTTTGGGTCGCCGGCTGGGATCCATTCCGTTGTCCTGGTTGAAAGGCAGAACACAGGATCCGCTTCGCGAAAGTCATATTCTTGGTCATATTGATGGTGAGTTGACGCTGATCTTATATTCAGTACCTCTTCTCGACTGTATGTAATGAAACCTAAGATGACCTGGGGTACTAATGTAAGAAATAACATGTAAAAAAAAAAAACTGCATAGTGTCCTAGGAACGTGAAGCGAGGCGGCCATCTCTGTCGGCGCCGGAAGTACAAATATAACGTTACCAATTAGTTTACCCTGACCAGATGGACAGTGCACATAGGCTGTATGCAGCTGCTCTTAATAGTAGCCTACAGTTGATCAGACTGAAAAAATTCTCGTTTTCATCCTATACCGCATGTCAGATCTCTAATATTTAGGCGTAGCCTAGGCTGCTGCATTTATGGAATGAGTTTTTGCTTGTGTCTGTCCAGAGTGATTATGTGTTATTTGCATTTATTATGAATCCCCATTAGCTACTGCCAAAACAGCAGGTACTCCTCCTGGGGTCTAGCAAAATTAAGCCAGTATACATGAACTGTTATCATCAATGGTAAATAAATACCAGAGGAAAGTGGAAAGCCTACTTGAGCGCGCATGAACAAAATTGCTGCGTCAACCTCTCTTTAATCAAACTTTTATTGGATGATGCAACAGAAGCTATTGAATTGATTTCAACATCCCAGAAAAAGACCGTTGAAAGTAGACAGTACAAAGGGTCATATGTTCAGCCAGGAAAGCACTGAAACATGCAATTACTGCTGCAAGCTCCTTGTAGTTGCACTTGTTGGCTGAACTTTCCCTCGTGTCGTGTCCTCTAAAAGCCAATTCTTGCATCCCCAAAAATGCAGTGGTGTTGATAAATCGCATGAGAACATCCCTGTTTCTTCTTAATTTCTCGTTGTGTTGCACAATTTCAATATGCAGACCTTCGTCATGATCAATGCAGCTTTTTCCCAGAAGCTTGAATCTGATGTGGGCATTTATATGCTCCCTGCTTTTTTGGGGGGCGTTTAGCTGAACGATCAATGTTCTTCAGGTTACTGTACCCCTCTTTCACCCAAGGCTGACTTTCCAAACAGCAGGCAAGGCCAGTAATACAGGCGGCTTGATGAAAGGCTCCCTGTTAACAAGCTATAATTTTGATACCAATTGGTATTGAACACCCTTACCTTTTCATCCTTCTTCATATAACTGATCTCACGCAGAGGTCAACCTTCAGTTTTAATTAGCACCTTTTCCATGTACCCCAGAGATGTACCCCAGTTGGCGGCAAAAACTGCACACTTAAGCAGGTAGCTAGCAAGCTACTGCTACTGCTACTTGCTACTTGCTACTGAATTTAGTGCAATTTATTTCAATTTGCCTTAAAAAATAAAGTTCTAAACCAATAAAATAATTTAGAATTTACCTCCTACGTCTCCTGCAATTTGAAGAAATTAATTTGAATTTAATAATATCCCCCAAAAAACTTTTCAATATCTATCCAATAATGTCACAATCTCACCAAGCTTCTCAACACATAGAGCCCCCCCCTCCCATAATGCTCTGCTGCACAACCCCATTACAACACACCAGGTTATTTCTCTGATCCTAAACCTATGATTGGATAGACAACATGTCAGTTCATACTGCAAAAGCTTTGCTTGGTTGGAGGACATCCTCAAGAAGTGGTCAAAACTAACATCTATGGAAGGGGGTGAGGCCTACGAGCATCCTTTTTTATTTTATTTTTTTATTTTACCTTTATTTTACTAGGCAAGTCAGTTAAGGACAAATTCTTATTTTCAATGACGACCTAGGAACAGTGGGTTAACTGCCTGTTCAGGGGCAGAACGACAGATTTGTATCTTGTCAGCTTGGGGATTCGAACTTGCAACCTTTCGGTTACTAGTCCAACGCTCAATGAACCCAGATGAGGACAGAAGCTAGCTGGTGCTACCCCAGAGAGTACTGTTGAAGTTACTATAGGCCTTCATTGCAAAACCGTGTGTTTTTGAATGACTTTGTTGTTCAAACCATTCAAATATATCTAGATGACTTTATAAAGATCCAGAATAATTTATATTATTGCTGTTGATCACCATCAGTAAAATGTCCGTTCTTTCTCTGAGCCCTGCAGCCGTACCGCCAGCTGAGACGGAGAGGGGTGCACATCTGGCGGTACGGGCTTTTGGTTGGTACTGGGGCTGCGACAGCGGCCTGGAGCAGGGCTGGGGCCTGGACAAGGATTGGGGTTAGGAACGGGTGAATGTTATCGTAGCCGGTACTGTTACTGGAGACCTCCTCCTGTGGTGGCAGTCGCCTCATCTTGGCCTCAGACTGCTCCCTGTGTCTCTGCTCCTGCCTCAGCTGCTTCTGGCTCTCCAGCGTTAAAGCCACTGGCCCCACCATGCAGGTAGCCGTCCCTGGAGTCCTGGTAGCTGGAGTACCACGGGCTCTACAACCTCCACACAAAACTGCATCTTTCATCCATTTATCTTCTTTTGGAGATTTGACAGGCACATTTAACACAGACACAGTAATGGCAGGCCTTGCTGCTGTGTGATCCGCCTCAGTCAAACAGTCTTCTGACAGCATCTGACTGACTTGACGCATGCAACCCCCACCCCCAACCACTGCACATACAGACATGAACACAAACACACAACCCCTCCCACTCCTTAAATAATGGCTAAAAGCCGTCATTGAGAGATGTCTCCTCTTTAGCTAACGTGTATGTGCCTGGCCCCCTTCTCCATTATTAGGATCCATTAAGGAAGCGATGTGATATGCAATGGAAGACATGTGACAGTGGTATCATACCCAATTGCACCCTGTTCTCTAAATAGTGCACTACTTTTGACCAGGGCCCATTTACTATAAGTCCGGGTGCAAAGAAAGAGAGATCCCATTCACACCTCACTGACCTCACGTGTTTTAAAAGGGTTTTAGAGTTCTCATCACACAGAACAGAAAGGATGGAGCAGGGAGCTGGGAGCCATGGAATGACATGCTTTTAGACTAGTGACACACAGCTCACAGTCGTGCCTGGATGCTTCCCAAATGGCACCCTATTCCAGGGCCCATAATGCTCTATGTAGGTAATAGGGTGCAATTTGAGACGCAGACCCTGGCTACCTGGCCTGTTTCTTATCTGAAGAACTGTCATTGGATGGTAGGGTGCGGGTGAGTCGTTGAGTAAAGTGCAAGCTGTTGGATAGCACATGTGTAGATGATCTACAGTCTCAGTAACATTTCAACTAACCACAGTGGATTTGGAAGGTATTCAGACCCCTTGACTGTTACACATTTTTTTACGTTACAGCCTTATTCTAAAATTATTTTTTTTAAATCTTCATTCATTTACACACAATACCCCATAATGATCATCCACCAAGACTCTTCCTAGAGCTGGCCGCCCGGCCAAACTGAGCAATCAGGGGAGAAGGGCCTTGGTCTGGGAAGTGACAAAGAATCCAATGGTCACTCTGACAGAGCTCCAGAATTTCTCTGTGGAGACGGGAGAACCTTCCAGAAGGTCAACCATCTCTGCAGCACTTCACCAATCAGGGGTTTATGGTAGAGTGGCCAGACGGAAGTCAATCCTCAGTAAAAGGCACATGACAGCCCGTGTGTAGTTTGCCAAAAGACACCTAAAGGACTCTCAGACCATGAGAAACAAGATTATCTGGTCAAATGAAACAAGATTTAACTATTTTTCCTGAATGCTAAGCGTCACATCTGGAGGAAACCTGGCACCATCCCAACAGTCAAGCATGGTGGTGGCAGCATCATGCTGTGGGGATGTTTTTCAGTGGCAGGGAATGGGAGACTGGTCAGGATCAAGGGAAAGATGAATGGAGCAAAGTACAGAGAGATCATTGATGAAAGCCTGCTCCAGAGCGCTCAGGACATCAGACTGGGGTGATGGTTCACCTTCCAATAGGTCAACGACCCTAAGCACACAGCCAAGACAAAGCAGGAGTGGCTTCGAGTCAAGTCTCAATGTCCTTAAGTGGCCCAGCCAGAGCCCGGACTTCAAATCAAATCAAATTGTATTTGTCACATACACATGGATAGCAGATGTTAATGTGAGTGTAGCGAAATGCTTGTGCTTCTACTTCCGACAATGCAGTAATAACCAACAAGTAATCTTGCTAACAATTCCAAAACTACTGTCTTATACACAGTGTAAGGGGATAAATAATATGTACATAAAGATATATGAATGAGTGATGGTACAGAGCAGCATAGGCAAGATACAGTAGATGGTATTGAGTACAGTATATACATATGAGATGAGTATGTAAACAAAGTGGCATAGTCAAAGTGGCTAGTGATACATGTATTACATAAGGATGCAGTAGATGATATAGAGTACAGTATATACATATACATATGAGATGAATAATGTAGGGTATGTAAACATTATATTAGTTAGCATTGTTTAAAGTGGCTAGTGATATATTTTACACCCTTTCCCATCAATTCCCATTATTAAAGTGGCTGGAGTTGAGTCAGTGTTTTGGCAGCAGCCTCTCAATGTTAGTGGTTGCTGTTTAACAGTCTGATGGCCTTGAGATAGAAGCTGTTTTTCAGTCTCTCGGTCCCAGCTTTGATGCACCTGTACTGACCTCGCCTTCTGGATGATAGCGGGGTGAACAGGCAGTGGCTCGGGTGGGTGTTGTCCTTGATGATCTTTATGGCCTTCCTGTAACATCAGGTGGTGTAGGTGTCCTGGAGGGCAGGTAGTTTGCCCCCGGTGATGCGTTGTGCAGACCTCACTACCCTCTGGAGAGCCATAGGGTTGTGGGCGGAGCAGTTGCCGTACCAGGCGGCGATACAGCCCGCCAGGATGCTCTCGATTGTGCATCTGTAGAAGTTTGTGAGTGCTTTTGGTGACAAGCTGAATTTCTTCAGCCTCCTGAGGTTGAAGAGGCGCTGCTGCGCCTTCTTCACGATGCTGTCTGTGTGAGTGGACCAATTTAGTTTGTCTGTGATGTGTATGCCGAGGAACTTAAAACTTACTACCCTCTCCACTACTGTTCCATCGATGTGGATAGGGGGGTGTTCCCTCTGCTGTTCCCTGAAGTCCACAATCATCTCCTTAGTTTTGTTGACTTTGAGTGTGTGGTTATTTCCTGACACCACACTCCGAGGGCCCTCACCTCCTCCCTGTAGGCCGTCTCGTCGTTGTTGGTAATCAAGCCTACCACTGACTTGAAGTGATCAAACATCTCTGGAGAGACCTGAAAATATCTGTACAGTGACACTCCCCATCCAACCTGACAGGTGTGCCAAGCTTGTAGCGTCATACCCAAGCTTGTAGCGTCATACCCAAGAAGACTCGGGGCTGTAATGGTTGTCGAAGATGTTTCAACAAAGTACTGAGTAAAGGGTCTGAATACTTATGTAAATTTGATGTATCAGTTTTTTATTTGTAATAAATTTGCAAACATTTCTAAGAACATGTTTTTGCTTTTTCATTATGGGGTATTGTGTGTAGATTGATTAGGAAAATGTGGAAAAAGTCAAGGGGTCTGAATTCTTTCCGAACGCACTGTATCCACTAACCCCAGACCTAACCTTAACCTTTATCCTAACCCTAAACTTATCCCTTACCCTAACCCTTAGCAAGGAATTGTTTATCAACAGATAGTTTGTTGAATGTATGATAGAGCATCTACAGGTGGACTTTCCGCAATATCCAAATAACGTGTGACCCCAGCTGCTAATAAAAACTGTACAAAGCAGTCCTATTTTAGACTGTCAGTATTGGACAAAACATTCCTATTGAAGCTAGTGAAAAAGGAACAAAGGAAAATTTGCATTGGAGATGGTCTGGTCAGCCTCCCATTGATATGAACTGAGTTCCTCATGGTGCTCTTTCAAAACTCTTCCATATCATACCACACAATACAGCCACATACTCATGTCACACATCTGCATTCATGTTGGACAATGACAGCAGCAGAAAAAGAAGATAGACATAATTCTCTAATTGTCTTCCTTCCTTCAGTCCATTCTCCCCTTCTACTCTTACGGTCATCCCTCTATCCCTCCCTCTCCCTTCATCTGCCCTTCTCTCTGTCTGATTTAATGTTGTATCCCTGTTACATTCCCCAGTTTATGTGTTGTAGTTTGTATGTTTGCATGTGTTTATTTCAGGAAATGGCTTCCTGAAATCCATCAAGCAGCTGATTGGTCGACTCCAGGGCTAATTGGAGAGCTGTCTCCACCTATACCAGAAGCCCAGTGTTCTGTGCAGGAGGAGAGAATCAAGACGCAGCTGTCTCCAATTACCTATACCAGAAGCTATATAAAAGCCAGTGTTCTGTGCAGGAGGAGATAATTTTGCTAGAGGTAGATTTGCTAGAGAGTTTTGCTGGGAGGTCATTGCAAATATTTTGCTAGAGATTTTGCTGGGAGTTCATTGCTGAGAGTTGGTATGTTTAGTGAGTTTGTTGCTCAGATAGAGCTTATTTGACATCCTTTGTTTCTTAGTTTGTTTGCGAAAATTGTTTAATATTCTGTTTCACTTGTTCCCAGGGGGGGAAGGGGAAGGCACCTAGGGAGTGCTTAGGCAAGAGGCCCGCGGGCATACATATACCCGTAGCATATTCGCTGTCTAGGCACACTAGGTAAGACCTGGGCGGACCACCCCCTGTATTTTGGTTAGGGAACCAGGTGGTGCTAAATTAGGTAAGTAGTGGGTAGGCAGGTAAGATAGGAGAGGGGGGGCTTTGAGATTTACTTTCTTTGCTTTGGTTCCGTCCAGCCCCTTTTCCCCATATTACCGTGTAAAGGAATAAAGTCCTTGTAAACGGTACCACATTTTGTCTGTTGTCATCCTTACTCACACCTACAGTCCATACCTTTTTCACTTCACGGAGAGTTTAGTTGTAGCAGGGTGTCGCGTTCCCTCTTCATAGAGGCGTGCGTAACAATCCCCTTGTAAATTAGAATGACAAATGACAAAAGGTGGCCCCTGTGCTCTCTTTCTGGCTGAGGCGAAAGGATGAGCTGAAACACATGGCAGTTCTCAGACACTGAATCTCTGTCTGTGTGTGTACGTGTGTGCATTCATCCATGAATGTATGTGTGCAAGGTAATCAAAGCCTGGGCAGATGTTGGGACAGACTGCAGAAAGAGTCTTATCAGATACACAGGCTCTGGGAGAGAGAACAGATTCACACGTTGCCTCAACAACAGTTACAGCTTGCTTAGAATCTTTATTTAGAACTCAGCAACCTGTATTTCCCATATGTTTTACAGTGCTGATGACGTAAATTGGGGGTTGAAATGGGGACAACATTGAATCAACTGGACAGAATCTTTAATTAAGAAAAATTATTTCATAGGAATGCAATCATGACTTATAAGTGGTATTGCTCGCTGTATCTCCTATTCTCCAAGAAATGTAATGAAAAGCATTCTTTACTTACAGTCAAGGTAGGGCAATTGAAGAAAAATATATGTCATCATGAAATACGTGGGCTACATTCAGAAGGACAGAATGGCCGACTGCCGTGTCTGTGCGTTTCTGCAACTGCAGCTGGTACAGATCAGGGTTGATCAAAATGGAAACACCACACGGACACACGCATGCACATACATGCACACACACAAACAGTGAGGGACAGAGACAAACACTGAAATACATGTACCTTGCGGTTGCAATGCCAGGGGCCCATGGGTATATTGTACAAACAAATAACAACTTGTCTTTCAGGAGTTGTTTTGGATTACATGTGGAATGTGAGAGTTTCTATGTGTTTGTGTGTTTGGCAGCATCACACTGGCCACTGAACAAAGCTTATCCTGCCTGCTACTTACTCCAGCTAAGCACCATTCTGACTGGCTATCACCCTGTCTGGCCTAGCTAATCCTGTTCCAATAACAAGAGTTCATTAGAGAAATGTCCGACCCTCCGATCCTCACATCCGAGACTACCACTAAGCCTATCAGTAATGAGATAGTATGGATTCTCAGGAATGACTTCCCTGGCTTCCCTGTTTTAAAGGTCCTGGGAAGAAACACATTTACTTCCCAGTATTTTATATATACAGTACCAGTCAAAAGATTGGGCACACCTACTTATTCAAGGGCTTTTCTTTAGTTTGACTATTTTCTACATTGTAAAATAAGAGTGAAGGCATCAAAACTATGAAAAAACGTGGAATCATGTAGTAACCAAAATATCTTTTATATTTAAGATTCTTCAAATTAGCCACATTATGCCTTGATGACAGCTTTGCACACTCTTGTCATTTGCTTTACCTGTTGAGTGTAGGGGGCAGTATTTTGATGTTTGGATGAAAAACGTACCTGTAACGTCCGGGGTGTAGTGGGTGAGAAGTCGGGCACAGGAAGCAGAGAGTTCAGGGTAGTGCTGTACTTTTTAATGCACAAAAACGGTGAACGTAAGCCAACCCAACGAAACATAGGGCACACACCAAAACAAATGCCCCAAACACGGGGGACTTAAACAGTCCAGCAAATCCCACGAAAATGGGAAATCCGTAACTCACAGCCGTGCACACAAGCACACCAAACAAGTACACCAACAGGCCCACCTGCTGATAAATAAAGCCAGACTAATCAGCCTAAAACACAAACAGGTGAAACCAATAAACAGAAAGGGGAAAGGGGATCAGTGGCAGCGAGTAGGCTGCTGACGACGACTGCCGAGCGCCACCCGAACAGGAAGGGGAGCCACCTTCGGTAGGAGTCGTGACAGTACCCAAATTAAACTGCCTATTTCTCAGGCCCAGAAGCTAGAATATGCATATAAACCTGAGGAAAATCCAACTAGGATTGACAACGTGGTTGGATTCACAAGAAGTTCATTTTTAAACGTATGTAAAATAGCATATTTTCTGAATTTTTATAATGAGTATTTCTGTATTTGAATTTGACGCTCTGCAATCTCACTGGATGTTGGCCAGGTGGGACGCTAACATACCCTAGAGAGGCTAAGAATGCATTTTTGTTAATTTTTTTACCATTTTAATTGAAAACAATCACAGTCAGGTACTGTATTGTTACCCAGAAATGATTTGACATGGAGATAAAAAGGTCTGCACTGGACTTTTAAAGTCATACACAGGGAAGAGGGGAAGGGAGGATTGGAAGATTGTGGGTATTAACTTCCTAATGAGGATCCGTGTGAATCCTGATATTTGCTACAATGATCCTACGCAGGGTCAAAGGTCATACAACCCCGAGATGACCCCGGCTGAAATATGCTATGAGATTATAGGAGGAATGCATATCAAAGGACATGGTCTGATGATTTCCCTCAGGAGAGAAGATCTTTCCCTAGAGAAACTATGTAGAACTCAGGTTGGGGGAAGGAATAGTCATGTCAAATATAACTTATTTTTGTTTTAACTGAAAAAACTATGAAAGAAACATATGGATTGGTCAATGTACAGTAGGTATAGCAAAGAAATCCCACTGCGGCCACCAAAAGTCAAATAACATTTCTGTTTTAAACAACTGAAGGAAATTGGTCAACATGCCAATGCACATATTGATTGGTGCGTCTGTGTCTGGACCACAAATCTATAGTCATGGACAGGGACATGTATTAATCGACCCAAGAGTGACCGTCAAAGATCCCTATCTATGTTCGTAGCAGTGTGTTTAAATGGGTGTTTTTTGAGTAGACCCATGCTTCCTATGACTGGTTCTAGAACTGGATGTCTCCAGAGACTAAGATAGCAATTTCTCTCTGGCCAATGAAATCAGGATTCCACACATATAGGTCTGGTCTGTCATTGTTTAAAAAGGGCCATGTAGCAATTACCTAAAGAACACAATTTGATACAGAGAAAGCTAAATAAAGTTGAAGTCTGAGGTTTTTGTACACTTAGGTTGGAGCCATTAAAACACGTTTTTCAACCACTCCACAAATTTCTTGTTAACAAACTATAGTTTTGGCAAGTCGGTTAGGACATAAACTTTGTGCATGACACAAGAAATGTTTCCAACAATTGTGTATAGACAGATTATTTCACTGCATCACAATTCCAGTGGGTCAGAAGTTTACATCCACTAAGTGTGCCTTTAAACAGTTTGGAAAATTCCAGAAAATTATGTCATGGCTTTAGAAGATTCTGATAGGCTAATTGACATCAATTGGAGGTGTCCCTGTGAATGTATTTCAAGGCCTACCTTCAAACTCAGTACCTCTTTGCTTGATATCATGGGAAAAGCAAAAGAAATCAGCCAATACAAAAGAAAAAAATGTAGACCTCCACAAGTCTGGTTCATCCTTGGGAGTAATTTCCAAATGCATGAAGGTACCACATGCATCTGTACAAACAACAGTACGCAAGTATAAACACAATGAGACCACGCTGCCATCACACCTTTTAGGAAGGAGACATGTTCTGTCTGCTAGAGATGAACATACTTTGGTGTGAAAAGTGCAAATCAATCCCAGAACAGCAAAGGAACTTGTGAAGATGCTGGAGGATACAGGTACAAAAGTATCTATGTCCACAGTAAAATGAGTCCTATAGTGACATAACCTGAAAGACCGCTCAACAAGGAAGAAGCCACTGCTCCAAAACCACCATAAAAAAGGCAGACTACGGTTTGCAACTGCACATGGGGACAAAGATCATACTTTTTGGAGAAATGTCTGGCCATAATGACCATCGTTATGTTTGGAGGAAAAAGGGGGACTTGCAAGCCGTACACCATCACAACCATGAAGCCCGTTGAAGGCAGCATCATGTTGTGGGGTGCATTGCTGCAGGACAGACTGGTGCACTTCACAAAATAGATGGCATCATGAGGGAGGAAAAATATGTAGATATATTGAAGCAACATCTCAAGACATCAGTCAGGAAGTTAAAGCTTGGTCACAATTGGGTCTTCCAAATGGACAATGACCCAAAGCATACTTCCAAAGTTGTGGCAAAATGGCTTAAGGACAACAAGTTATGGTATTGGAGTGGCCATCACAAAGCCCTGAACTCAATCCTATAGAAAATATGTGAGCAGAACTGAAAAAGCTTGTGTGACCAAGGAGGCCTACAAACCTGACTCAGTCAGGAGGATTGGGCCAAAATTCACCCAACTTATTGTGGGAAGCTTGTGGAAGGCTACCTGAAACGCTTGACCCAAGGCTTTATTCACGATCCCGGATCCGGGGTGGGGAGTATCAAGACCTCTTGATACTCCCCACCCCGAATCCGGGATCGATAAAAAGCCTCAGGCTCAAAAACGATTTCTGAAAATTGCAAATAAAATGAAAATAATGCGCCTGCTCTCAAGCTTAGCCTTTTCTTAACAACACTGTCATCTCAGATTTTCAAAATATGCATTTGAACCATAGCAAATCACTAATTTGTGTAAGAGTATGCTAAGCTAGCTTAGCATTTTGAGTAGCATTTAGCACTTTTCACAAAAACCAGATAACCAAATAAATAAAATAATTTACCTTTGAAGAGCTTCGGTTGTTTTCAATGAGGAGACTCTCAGTTACATAGCAAATGTTCAGTTTTTCCTGAAAGAATCTTTGTGTAGGAGAAATCGCTCCGTTTTGTACATCACATTTGGCTACCGAAACGAACCGAAAATTCAGTCACCAAAACGTCAAACTTTTTCCAAATTAACTCCATAATATCGACCGAAACATGGCAAATGTTGTTTGGAATCAATCCTCAAGGTGTTTTTTCACATATCTCTTCATTGATATGCAGTTCGTGGAAGCCTGCTTTCCCCTCAGAATCGCATGGAAAAATACCAGCAGCTGAAAAAGACCAATTTCGACGGAGGACACCGGGCGGACACCTGGAAAATGTAGTCTCTTATGGTCAATCTTCCAATGATATGCCTACAAATACGTCACAATGCTGCAGACACCTTGGGGAAACGACAGAAAGGGCAGGCTCATTCCTCTCGCATTCACAGCCAAATAAGGAGACAATGGAAAACGGAGCCTCAAAAATCCTGCTGGTTTCCTGGATGCCGTTTCATCTTGGTTTTGCCTGTAGCTCCCGTTCTAGGGCACCCACAGAGAATATCTTTGCAGTTCTGGAAACGTCAGTGTGTTTTCTTTCCAAAGCTATCAATTATATGCATAGTCGAGCATCTTTTTGTGACAAAATATTGCGCTTAAAACGGGCACGTCTTTTTATCCAAAAATGAAATAGCGCCCCCATAGCATCAAGAGGTTAAACAATGTAAAGGCAATGCTACCAAATACTAATTGAGTGTATGTAAATGTCTGACCCACTGGGAAAGTGATGAAAGAAATAAAAGCTGAAATAAATCACTCTACTATTATGCTGACATTCCACATTCTTAAAATAAAGTGGTGATCCTAACTGACCTAAGACAGGGAATATTTACTAGGATTAAATGTCAGGAATTGTGAAAAACTGAGTTTAAATGTATTTGGCTAAGGTGTTTGTAAACTTCCGACTTCAGCTGTATATCAGCTTTCACTTTCACATTCTCCATGTTTAAAAAAGATTTCATGATACAGTCACTAACTTTGGCTTATTGCCTTCAGCACAGAAAATAGAGGGAGGAGGGGAGGAGAAAATAGTTTATAATGTAGGAAAGTGGAAATAAATCAGCTCAAACCAACAGTCAGTCAAAATGTATCAGTAGTTGCCCTCAGTTAAGATGAGCTTTTTTCTTTAAGTATGTAAAGCTTAAGATGAGGAAGCTTTCTATCATGCCAGCGTCCCTCCATCCGTTGGCTGTTTGATTTGCATTGACTGAGAGTGATTAGAAAAGTGTGTGATTTGAGAGGGTATGCAGTTCAATATTAAACTCATAACAGAGAGACAGCTGGGAAGGCAAACACTGATATCAAAGTGGGCTCGAGGGCTCCCAGATCACCACAGATACTGTAAGCTTTATTGACATTTCTGACAAATATGCAAAATATTTGAAAAGGAGATAATGCAGTAATGCAGCTAACACTCTGAACCATATATAGTGACTGAAGCAGTGAAAGATGAAGGAGGAGGTTATGATTTTATTTTATTATTTTTTATTTTACAGCTACTCGTTATTAGACTGAGGGTGGAAGAAAATGTTGATTACCATGTGACACACTCGTTTTCCCTCTGGTCAACACTGACTAAAGACAAAAGTAGAGCATTTCTTGTGATTGTATTAAATGATTGCATTCAAAGCGTTTGCCCAAAATCATATAAAATTGTATAGAGATAACATAAGTAAAGTGTGGATTTGAAATGTTTGACTGAAATTCTGAGATAACAAGAAACACAGAAGATGTGAAAAGAGAAAGAGAGAGACATCGAGAAGGAGAGAGATATCGATAGCTTCTCTTAACATGGTAGGGAGCTGTACTGCCTTTGGGCCTGTGTGAATGAGTCTTTTATCTCGTCTTGTCTCTGTCTCTGCCTCTGCACCTATAACTCCACAGACACAGAGTGGCGTCCGGTTGGGGTGTACATCCCTGAGTTAGCCTGAAACACACATCCCGTCACACATATTGCACATTTACACAATGATTAGAAATTCTGTATACACAGTGAAACCCTCAATTAAAGCCCAGTACAAATGCATTGTGTAGTTCTATTAACAAGACGAGTGTTTGAGGGATGCCAGGTTTCTCATGTGCATTGGGTTATTTGGAGGATGTTAGTGGACGGTTGTAGGTGTTAATGAAGCAAACGCCTGCCCCTCTGACCCTGCAGGAGACTCGCCTGTCATTAGTCTAGCCCACATGCCCTTGACCCAGAGTGGAGAGCCTTAATGGCACCACCACTATGTACATGCTTTAGCTGGTAGCTGGAGACCTTGACCACCAGATTCAGACGAGGATGTGGTTCTGTTGTGTGCAGTCATCAGAGTGGAATAATCATGGAGTAATCATCACACACGAACAAGTATGTGCGCGCACGCAGGCACTCACGCACCCAGCACTAAACCCATCACTAACGAACTAGCGGACTTAAAAAAAACACGACAAGCCTATTAGCAGTAGAGCCATGTAAGTGCGTGTACCTTTGGAGGAGGTGTCAGAGGCACTGTTGACTTGAGTGTTTATTTATCTATAAAAGGCTTTGGCGAATACCCGGCTTATGGGGAATATGCTGTCAGTATAGGTACTGTATCATCAAGAGACTGTTGTATTGTGTATAAAATGTCTAATGTCTGCTGCAGTCTTCCACGTGGACAGCTGCAACAACAGCCAAACAGGCCAATTAGTCAGAAATCACACCAACCTCTCCCCAAGGCTCATGGAGGTAAGAACTAATGCTATTACACCTGTGTCAATGGATTGAGCTCAATGTTTCAGTCTTCCCTGAAATAACAAATCTCCCTCCACTCAAAAATGCTTGAACACATAAACGAGTAGTATTAGGTTAACTTCAAGGGAAATGTGAAATTATTTAATTGGGCCAAAAGCGAAGGACGAGAAAATAATTAGGTACGCAGAAAGAATTCAACTTTTTATGTAAATGCAACAAGTGCTAGGTTCCTGAATTCAGGTTTCTTATTGTAGAACACTCAGGTCTCACTATAGTAGTGTATGGCTGCGTCACAAATGACACCCTATTTCCTATACAGTGTACCAATTTTGTGCACTAGATAGGGAGCATGGCGCCATTTGGGACTTCGCTGATGACGCCATGTTAGAGAAGGTAAGAGAAATGTCTGGGAGACAAAATCAGTCAGAGTTATACCATTAGCTAGGAAGGACAATCGGATTATTCGCTGTTCTTCTGCAATACAATGCCTTGTAAAACCTGAAAGTTGTCAAAATCTAATCAAAAGTTGTCCATGTTCATTTTTATTCAAAAGCAATAAAAAATGTTGCCTATACAATAGCCTTTCCTAGCCTGAACATGTCTTATACCACCTGTTAAAACATAAGAACGATTGAGACAAAATTATAAAAAATTATGAGCAGCTATCAACAATAAAAAAACATGAAAACAGATGGAGAGAAAGAGGAGAGAGTGTTGGACCGCTGACCTCACAGAAACATCCCGAGTCTAGTAGTTACAATCATAGCGCTATATCCCAACCCCATCTCGACTATCAAAGCAATGCGTAGCCTAAAGTGGTTAGAGCATTGGACTAGTAACTGAAAGGTTGCAAGATCAATTCCCCAAGCTGACAAGGCCCCTGAACAAGGCAGTTAACCCACTGTTCCTAGGCCATCATTGAAAATACAAATTTGTTCTTAAAACTGACTTGCCTGGTTAAATAAAGGTAACATTTAAAAAATGCATCCATATGGGGCTTTCTCCCCAACACTGGCTTCTTTCTAAATGGCACCCGACTCCCAAAATAGTGTGCTACTATTGACCAGAGCCCTATGGGACGCACCCACTGTTCACCCCATAGAATAGACAATCACTTCCAGAGCTCTGCTCCACCTTACACAACCAGTCATATCAAATGCATTTCCCTGCTAATGTACTTGACTGCTCCACATAAAGGCAGAGGGTGTGTCCCAAATGGCACCATATTTCCTATATAGTGCATTGCTTTTGATCAAGGCCCATAGGGCTCCAGTCAAAAGTAGTGCAGTAAATAGGGAATAGGTTGCCATTTGGGATGTAGCCAAAGACAGACAGTATTAAAAGACAAGGCTAGGCCTGGGCGGACAAAACCTCAGTTGGATAATGGATAATGACTCCACTCCCCTTTAAACTGTTTCACACAGATCCAATTCCTGCGAATTTATTAACAGCAGGCCTAGTCTATTTGAGGTGAGGAGGGGTGTGCTGCTCCAGGCTACAGTTCCGTCTGCAGAGCGCTCCGTGTGGTCCACCACTTCCTCAACCAGAGTTCAACACAAATGGGAAGTGGCTTCTTTTATGTCCAGATGTCAGATTTCAAGCACCTCCAATGTTTAGAAACTAGAACAAAATCCCTATATTTTTCCCTGCAGAGAGCGTGGCTGTGCTTGGGTTTATGCAACATTTTAGTTGATGCAAGTACCAGTATAATGGTAGAACACTTTTCTGTTCTGTGTGGTCATGCCTTCCCTTCTCTATGGCTATGTCTCAAATGGCATCCTATTCCCTATATAGTGCACAGGGTCCATATGGCTCTAGCCAAAAGTAGTGCACTACATGATGAATAGGGTGCCATTCGGGACACAATCTATCTCTCCCACCCAACAACGATTTAATTTATTGCTTAAGAGAGGTAACCCTCTGGAAAATGTGGGCGGTTTGTTATGATGAACATCTGGAAATCCCCTCTCAGAAGGAATCTGCACTATGATGTGGGAGGGAGAGAAAACAAGACTGGGGCTATTGTGTGAATTGGCTCAGGTTGTGTGTCAGCCAGACAGCCTAGGCATGGGCTGTGCATTACCATCATTATTCTATTATAGAAGGCTGAGGGAGTCAAGGTTCTAACTTGAACATTCTCGTTATAGAGCCTGAGGCAGGGTCCTCAGGAGAGAGAGTCAGACACAGCAGAGCAGAGACGCCTCAGTTCAATTTGCTCTCAGTAGAGATCAGGGCCAAAACCTTAACTGGCAACGCACCTTTAAAAACATACTCACTCTGTCGGTCTTCCTGTCTGTTTTCCTGTCTGTCTCTGTCTCCTTTTTTTCTCTGTTATCAACTTCATACCTTCTTATGTTGTGTAACTCCATTGTATTTGGTTAGATTAATTTGTTATATTCTCCTGTATTGTTTCGCGAAAACTGCCTGAACATCTGTAGTATCTCGCTCTCTCTCTCTCTGGTATGACTCAGTGCAACATCAGTGCCTGAAGAGACGATTGACTAGGTCTTATTTCAGTATACAACACCACCACAAAATAAACGGTAACATTAACAAGTTAACATAACAATCCAACCTGTTTGTTTTCGCAGGGACAGGGGGTAGAACAAGGGCAATAAGGTGACGTCTAGATTTTTCTGTCTGAATCTGAAGCCTACCACTGATCAAGGCCCTGTGTTGGTTTGGTAAGTGAGAATATTGTCCACAACACACATCATTATTTACATTACAGTCAATGATGTATCTAAACATATATAGTACCTTTCAAAAGTTTTGACATACCTACTCTTTCAAGGGTTTGCCTTTATTTTCACTAGTTTGTACACAATAATGAAGATGTCAAAACCAGGAAATACCGCATATGGAATCATGTAGTAACAAAAAGAGTGTAAAACATATCAACATATATTTACAATTTTAGATTCTTCAAAGTAGCCATCCTCTGCCTTGATGACAGCGTTGCACGCTCTTGGCATTCTCTCAACCAGTTTCACCTGGAATGCTTTTTCAACAGTCTTAAAGTAGTTCCCACATGTGCTGAGCACTTGTTGGCTGATTTTCCTTCACTCTGTGTCCAACTCATTCCAAACCATCTCAATTGGGTTGCGGTCTGGTGATTGTGGAGGCCAGATCATCTGATGCAATACTCCATCACTCTCCTTGGTCAAATAGCCCATACACAGCCTGGAGGAATTCTAAATAAATTACAGACAGTGTCACCAGCAAAGCACCCCCACACCATCACACCTCCTCCATGCTTCACGGTGGGAGCCATGGGGAGATCATCCATTCACCAACTCTGCGTCTCACAAAGACACAGCAGTTGGAACCAAAAATCTCACAATTGGACATTTGGACAGATTTCCACCGGTCTAATGTCCATTGCTCATGTTTCATGGCCCAAGCAAGTCTCTTGGTGTCCTTTAGCAGTGGTTTCTTTGCAGAAATTCAACTATGAAGGCCTAATTCGTGCAGTCTCCTCTGAACAGTTGATGTTGAGATGTGTCTGTTACTTGAACTCTGTGAAGCATTTATTTGGGCTGCAATCTGAGGGTGGTAACTCGTATGAACTTATCCTCTGCAGCAGAGGTAAGTCTGGGTATTCCTTTCCTGTGGCGGTCCTCATGAGAGCCAGTTTCATCATAGCGGTTGATGGTTTTTGCGACTGCACTTGAAGAAACTTTCAAAGTTATTGAAATGTTCCTTATTGACTGACCTTCATGTCTTAGAGTGATGATGGACAAGGCTTATTGAGCTGTTCTTGCCATAGCATGGACTTGGTCTTTTAACAAATAGGGATATCTTCTGTATGCCACTCCTAAATTGTCACAACACAATGGATTGGCTCGAACGCACTAAGAAGGAAAGAAATTCCACTAATTAACTTTTAACAAGGCACACCTGTTAATTGAAATGCATTCCAAGTGACTACCCCATGGACCTGGTTGAGAGAATGCCAAGAGTGTGCAAAGCTGTCATCAAGGCAAAGGGGGGCTGAATCTCAAATACTAAATATATTTTGATTTGTTTAACACTTTATAGTTACTACATGATTCCATATGTGTTATTTCATATTTTTGATGTCTTCACTATTATTCCAGAATGTAGAAAATAGTGAAAATAAAGAAAAACCCTTGAATGAGTAGGTGTGTCCAAATTTTTGATTGGCACTGTATGTCTATGGTAACAATATTTCAACAGCTTCTAGGTGTAAAGGACTTTAGTCTGCTTGCTTGGCGATTACCACTTTTTTCCCAATTTTGCCAATACCTGGCGCAAACTCGGGAAGCGTCTTACCAGTCAGTCCCACGTGAAAATCTAGCTATTTGCTTGACAAGTGAGGACACTTCAGGCTGATGAGGAAGTTTCACACATCCCCATGTGCTATACAGTCAATGCTTTATATTAGACATGTATGTAATATCCCTTATCAAAGTCCAAATAGTGTATTTCCTAACATCTCCCTCAACCAGTTATGTCAGTGTGAATTGATGTTATTGTGACAAAAGGACATAAAATAACATGAATAAAGTAGCCTACATTACTCCTGGTATCGCCTCTATATTATTATTACAGAGGAATAGTGGAAGACTTTCAACAATATAAACAATCAAGAACAATTAGGCTCTTTGTGACCTTCCTCCCTCAGACTGCTCACCTGTGTCGCAAATATCACCCTATTCCCTATTTAGGGCACTACTTTCTACCAAGGCCAATAGGGCTGTTAGAGCACTATATAGGGAATACGGTGCAGTTTGGGAGTCTCTGTGTAAATAGTAACATTTTCCGTCGCTTCACATAACAGGGGAGACAATGTGACACCATTAAAAAAAGCTAAAGGGGTTTGATCATTCAATAAGGCAAACACTAAGGCTAAGCTACGGTAAAAATAGACCATTTAACTTTTTTTAACACTAAAGCTAAGCTATGGTAAAGCTATGGTAAACCGAGACCGTTTGACTTCTCTATGGGTATTATCGGATGTGTGAGGAGAATGGTGTTACAACTGACCATGAGCAAACTAGCTTGTCTGGACTGGAAAGAAAATGGTTCACTTCCTGCGTTAAACAATGAGAGCAATGCAAATATGGCAATTAGAGTCATAGCAGTGCTTTGTCTCAAGCCAACTCTAGTCACAAATTAGGAGTTGTAAGATTGAAAATCTCCAGTGAGAAATATTGGTCCTATGAGAGAGAAAAGAAGGCCAAGTATTTTAACCAGGATTCAACATCTTGACCCATAATTGAGCAAATGGTTCTCTTCCACATGGCAAATTAGCCTGTCCATCTTTTCACAGGAAGTTAGAGGAGAAGCAGCCATGTCTGTCTCAAACCATTACATCGCAAAGATACACAGCTATTTGACCTTTGACCTGATGACTCAGTTACCACCATGCTGGCTCTGACAGGATGTATATTCTTGCATCCCAAATAGCACCCTATTCCTTTTATAGTGCACTACTTTTGACCAGGGCCAATAGGGCCTCCATTTTCCCATAAGGCTCTTGTCAAAAGTGCACTATATAGGGAATAGGGTCCCATTTGGGAAGCATCCTTTGTGTTCTTTGATCAGAGTTAAATCAGGAATAACCTCTGACCTTTGGATGCAAACTACTAATAGACTGACAAGGAAAACATTGCAAGAGCTGTTATCATTGTAATCAGTATAAGAGCTAATCAACAAACACATTCACTATTTTAAGGGGCGGCAGGGTAGCCTAGTGGTTAGAGCGTTGGACTAGTAACCGGAAGGTTGTGAGTTCAAACCCCCGAGCCGACAAGGTACAAATCTGTCGTTCTGCCCCTGAACAGGCAGTTAAACCACTGTTCCCAGGCCGTCATTGAAAAATAAGAATGTGTTCTTAACTGACTTGCCTGGTTAAATAAAGGTAAAAATTAACTTGTGATAAGAGCGTCTGCTAAATGACTTAAATGTAAATGTAAATGTTTAATGTTGAGGAATGTTTGCTTTGCAAGATAAGGATGGCAAGATGAATAATGTTTTCTTACCTTGTGAATCAGCACAAAAATACCACAAGACATTTGTTGGAAATCAAACTAAATATATTTAAGCAACCGAAACTCTAGAAATAGCTACCAACTTTTCGCACGCAGCAGGAAGAAAGATAGAAGATAAGCCATATGTACATGACGAAAGGAAAAACTGATTAAACTTAGCAAATTCAAATAAAGATATGTCCCATTGCTGTTCAAGATTAATCCATTAGAGACAGAAAAAAAAATGTCCCTTATAATCTAATAGAACATTTATCTTCGTTAACTCTGACGAAGAAGGAAAGGAAGCAATTTTAACATTTCGCTCTCAATTTGTCTCATCGTTCTGAATATTCACTGTCACTATAAACTCATCTCATCTCCTTTCATTCCATCATCCTCCAAATGTTTCATAGAGTATTTCCCAAAAAGCCATGAAAAGTAAGATGGGTACTTTAATAATTAGTAATACTTCCAGGTCAGAGGTCACAGCAGGGGATTCGAAATAAGGTCCTGTAAAAGGTTTGTATAATCTGGTAGGAGAAGCCTATGGAGAAAACCTAGAAAGAAACCTAGAAATGAACCAGGCTCTGGGGGATGGCAGTCCTCTTCTGGCTGTAACCAGTGGAGATTGAGTACATTAAGGCCATATCATTCTTCAAGATTTTCAAACATTCATAGATAACCAGCAGGGCCATATAATAGATATGTTCTAGTGTCACTTGGTAAGGTTTGCATCACTGGAGGCAGGTAGGTAGGTAGGTAAGCAGCCAGGTGGAGAAGAAGCTGTTGGGTTGGTTGGATTAGGTTGGGCTTGGCTCGTAGTTAGGTTTAGTGTGGAGGTCTGTGCAGCGTTGAGCTAGGGAGTTGGCCTAGGTTATGCTGGAGGCTGGTTTGGGTTAGGGTTAGTGTGGAGGTCCATGAAGCAATGAGCTGGTTTGGGTTGGATTTTGCTGGTTGTTGTGGTTAATGCGTAGGTCTATACTGCAGGTTGTTAGACACTCACCCAGGACTGTTTGAAGCTATATGTGCGTCATCGGTTGTCAGGATTCTCCTCTGGCCTGCTGGAAATCAAACCTCAGATGCTGTATCCGGTCATGATTGCTAGGCGCCAGTCGGTTGCTGTGGAACCAAGGAGGACACAGAAAAAAGAGAGAGAGAGAGACAGAAAATATGGGAAGAATAAGCATGGACCAGTAACAGCATGATATAATTAACATTGGTGCTATAAAAAGTGACACAATTAACTGCTCAAGCATCATTATTATCCATATTGATTTTATTCCACCTTTATTTAACAAGGTAGGCCAGTTGACAACAAGTTCTCATTTACAACTGCGACCTGGCCAAGATAAAGCAAAGCAGTGCGACAAAAACAACAACACAGAGATACACATAAACAGACGTACAGTCAATAACACAATGGAAAAATCTATGTACAGTATGTGCAAATGTAAAGGGAATGAAAAAAGATTATCCTAAATACTGTGTATTAATATAATTTTAACCATTTTAGAATGTTGTCAAAATCCATTCCTACTGTACATTGAGCAAACAAAAATAGTCCCTTTTGAACTATTGTGAGTGATCCATGTTCTTTTTAGACAGGGAGAAGGGCCTATATTATGGGTTTTTATGGTGTGAGGCGTTATTAATCAGTGCTCTTGTTGAAGATGAATTTGCATTCCTTTCATTAGTGGCTTTGAGAGCCCTGTCAATAGGAATCAATACTCTCCCCTCAGTTAATCAGTCTCTCCTTTTATCACCACCAACAGAGGCAGGGTCTGACACAATGCATAATTATGATAAGACAACTGGCTTTATAATAGGGCCCGGTTTACATTCCATAGAGGAGAGAGGGAGGGATTGGATGGGATGGGTTGAGAGAGGGGTGGGAGGGAGAGAGAGAGAGGGTGAAATAAAGAGAAAGATAGGGAGATATGGAGAAAGGAAAGGGAGGGAGAGCCGGCGTAGAGACAGACAAAGAGAAAGAAAATAGAGCGAAGGAAGAGAGAACGGAGAACAGCATCTAGGGACACTTAAGATGGACATTTTACATCGGAAATGTCGCACAGTCACACTGTCGTCCTCACTCTGCTCCAAGGTGGCACTTACAGGTGGTTCACCAGCAGTAGACCTGATTGCTCATTTAAACCCAGAGGATCCTGAACACAATTAGGCCCATAATTGCAGATTACAGCCAGCACATCCTTCTGATGATAATGGCCTCTAGGACGCAGTGCCAATCAGGCTTCATTAAAACACAGCGAAATAGCACCTCATAAAGGACGAATTGAGTTGGATTGAGTTGGATGCACGTCGCTGCTGCAGAGCAAGCGAGCCGTCATTCTGAAATGCTCTCAATCTCTCGCTCTGTTGTTCCACGCGACAATTAAAACAAATTGTATTATTTATAAGCCATTTGATTCTCATGGCTTTATGTAATGCTTGCTGATGTGAGCATACATTAGGCTTTTATAATCATATGTATGGATGATGGCTCTTAGATGGATCACTGGCCTGTGAGGTTCAGAAAATTGGTAACGTCATCATGTTTTACTCTAGAGACTTTTCGTGGACTGCATCTCAATCTACTGAATCCGCCGGTGTCGGGCTTTACTTGGCTCATCATGCTCTAGCGACTCCTTGTGGCAGGCCGGGTTCCTGCAGGCTGACACCGATCGTCAGTTGAGCAGTGTTTACTCCAACACATTGGGGCAGCTGGCTTCCGGGTTAAGCGGGCGGGTGTTAAGAAGCACGGTTTGGTGAGTCATGTTTCGACCTTCACCTCTCCGAGCCCGTTGGAGAGTTGCAGAGATGAGATAAGAGGTGTTTACTGCAAGCAAGCCATGACATCCACTATCTCAGATTGTTCTGAAATCATTTATGTTGTTAGAAGCTTTCCTGTGACATTGTTTTGTTCAAATATGAATTGATATCTTAGAAATGAAGCTAATTGATTGCACCAAAATTGGCTCTTTGTATTTACAGGATTCCTATAATCTTCAATAAATATAGTACTTAAAATCTGATTTGGACCAAACTTTTTTCTAACAATGAGTGAAACCTGAGGAATCCAAATAAATTGTCAAAGCCACCCACGGACCCCACACATCAATTCCACCCTAACAATGAGCATACAGTATCAGTTCTCTATGTCTAACAAGTAGTACGGAGCTGCGACTCTTGAGTATTGTTTCGTCATACTATGTTATGTATTCTCATTGAATTTGGTGATGTCCCCCCCACCCTCAATGTTAAAGGGATAGTTCACCCAAATTATAAAATGACATTTTGGTTTCCTTACCCTATAAGAACTTTATGAACAAGTATGACAGCAACCCGTGAGTTGATTTTGTTTAAAAATGTAGCATTCGAAACAGTGGACAACAAAACCAACGCATGGATTGCTGTCATACCTTGTCCATAGCCTGCTTACAGGTCAAGGAAACCAATATGTAATTTTGTAATTTCGGTGAAATATCCCTTTAAAATTGATGGGGGGTGTTCTTTCAAAAAGAAAACACCTTTAACAACACCATCTAGTGGTCAGATCCTGGTACTATCAGGATGTATGCTAGGACATAAACCCAACAACTTCAAAGGCCAATTTATCTGTAAAGTTTGAAAAAAACATCACCAAATTCACTTGGAATACATTACATAGGACGAAGAAACAATACTCCGAGCCACAGCTCCATACTACTTGTCAGACAGAGAACTGATACCATATAGTCATTGTTGAAGTGGGATTGGCGTGGGGTGTGGGGAATCTGTGGGTGGCTTTTGACAATTTCTTTAGATTCCTCATGTCTAACTCATCCAAATTGGATGTTAGGTACTATATTTATTGAATATAATGTGAATCCTTAACATTAAAATGGCCAATTTGGGTGAATAAACTAGCTTAATTTCTCAAAATCAAATTATATTTCAACAACGTTGCAGGAATGCTAATCCTATCTGTCTCTAACAACAGAAACAATCTGAGATTGTGGGTGTCGAAATCCTCTTCCTTGTGATTTTTGATGTGGAACGACCCTCCTGTATAAACGTGTGATAACATATTATCTGGGTGTTGACATACGTAGCTAGCTGCCATGCCCATTCCTGCACCATGTGAGGAAGCACAACAAGTTCTCAATGGTGGAAATGAGAGAAGATTGCAGTTGAATATTAGTATTTGTTTTTTTCCAAATGCTTCAGCTGTGCTTGATTGAGATTGCCTGGCACAATGGAACAAAAGGAAAACGCTGCCCTTCTGGCACTCCAGGTATGCTCAATTCATTTTTGATTAACTAGGCAAGTCAGTTAAGAACAAATTTGTGCCTACCATGACGGCCTAGGAACAGCGGGATAACTGCCTTGTTCAGGGGCAGAACGGCTGATTTGTATCCTTGTCAGCTCGGGGATTCAATCTAGCAACCTTTCAGTTACTGGACCAACACTCTAACTACTAGGCTACCTGCCCTCCATAGAAAACAAATACGTTTTGAACCCAGGTCTGAAAAGGAGGTTGAAATGTGAACTCCTTCTATACCTGTCTTATGGAAAGTTCTATCCATTTACTCCAAACAAACACATTTGTAAATTCCTTCTTTCCTTGACACAGAGTCAGGCCTCCCACTCCCTCCTCCAGTGTTAATTCAGTGAAAATGGATCCCTCACCCTCCTCCAGTGTTAATTCAGTGAAAATAGAGAGAATTATGCCCAATATTATCACTGCCTTCATGGAGGCTTCATGGAGGCAATAGGGGGTGAGAAGGGAAGGGGGAGAGAGGAGCGGGGATGAATTGAGACAAACAAAAAATGGCAGTATGTAACGTCAATAGAATTTGAAGCGTTGAGAAGAGTAATTGGAAGCATGGAGTAGAGTCTGCTGCTACTATGGGAGGGATCGAGGGGTGAATTGGTCACGGTGGTTCAAAGGGTCTAGATCCACCATCCATTGTTCAAAGTTGATGTGTTTCTTGGAGGACCAGCTCCCACCCACTATGTGAATCTTTAGTATGAAGACATTCAAATACAAGATTAAAGCATGGTACTTTGAATAGAAAAAGGAGTGAAGAAAGCACATGGTAGTCAGTTATCAGTGACTAGGCTAGCCAACAAGCGTGTGTCTGTGTGTGTGTGTGTGTGTGTGTGTGTATGTGCATCTGTGCATTTATGCATATGTGTGCGCAAGCCCTTTCCTCATATAAACTAAAAGATGGATTCAGCCGTCGGCCGGGACTCAGTATCCTCCACAGTCACCATGATCATTGGTGTACGCTGCCATCCATATCAGGTGTCACTGCTTTACAAACACCCCTCTGTCTGCATACATCAACGTCCGCATTCCAAATGGCACACTATTCACTAGTGAATACTGTGCCATATGGGACGTACCCAAGGTATGTAACAGCTTTCTGCAAAATAAAAGCTCACACAAAAAAAACAACCTGCCGGCAATTTGCGTCAGTAGACTGTCCGGGCAATTTAGGATGAATGTGTATGAACGTCTGGTGGACAGTAGTTCTGTATGGAGGATTATGAATGAGCAAGGATGGAAGGATCGGAGACTACATGAAAGTGTTTGTGCATTGGGGAAAAGGTCACAGGCTATGTAAATGTATGCCATGGTAAATGATAGCTGCTGCTCACTGAATCATTGTGTGTGTGTGTGCCTGTGCCTGTGCCTGTGTCTGTGTCTGTGTCTGTGTCTGTGTCTGTGTCTGTGTCTGTGTCTGTGTCTGTGTCTGTGTCTGTGTCTGCCTGCCTGTCTGCATGTATGTGGGAGCGAAGAATTGACGTGGCATAGTCACGCTTCATTGTCCTTTTCTAAGGTCTGCTTCAATTAAATGAATAAGACTCAGTGGAAAATAGACCAACTGGTGAATCACCAATTAACTAGGAGGCGAGATAAAATAAATATCCATATCCCTACAGACTCTTTCTCTCAAGTACAATGAGACTCACTCAATATCTGTCTGTGTGTTCCCTTTCGCTGAAAGGTCAGTGTGAGTAAGGCTACTTCTCTCCCTTTGGCCCTATTTAGAGAGACACACACAAATGTGCAAACACACAGGTAGGCACACACACCAACTCCTCTCGCACGCACACCTTCTCTCTCTCACTCTTTCTTGTTGTTCAATAATATCACTCTGCCGCACACCTTATCTCCCTGCAAGAGCAATTTGTCAGCAGACTATTCTATAACTGTTAGAAGTCCCAGTGAATGGGGCCAAAACACTGAGATGTAAGTATGAACTTAATTTTCTCTCTACCTTTGCTCACCTGCTTCAGTATGTATTGGGAATATGCATATAATAAAGAAACAACTGTTATCACACGAGAAACAGAACACAGACAAACATGAATATATAAAGAGTCAGAACACAGGAGTTATTATACGGTATGGGATAATAACAGCTTTGTGGGCTTCTATTTAAACATATATGTATGTTATTAGAGAGAGGGGGGCAGAGAGAGAAAGAGATAGCGAGAGAGCGAGCGAGATTTGACCAGAGATTTGACCAGAGCACTGTCATAGGATGCCACCTTTCCGACAAGTCAATTCGTCAATTTTCAGCTGCAAGGTGGTCGGCCACACAAGCTTACAGAACGGGACCGCCGAGCGCTGGAGCGCGTAGCGGGTAATAATCTGTCCTCTGTTGCAACACTCACTACCGAGTTCTAAACGGTCTCTGAAAGCAACGTCTGCACAATAACTATTCGTCGGGAGCTTCATTAAATGGGTTTCCATGGCCGAGCAGCTGCACACCAGCCTAAGATCACTATGCGCAAGGCAAAGTGTCGACTGGAGTGGTGTTAATAAGCTCACCGCTGTTGGACACTGGAGCAGTGGAAACAAGTTCTCTGGAGTGATGGATCACGCTTCACCATCTGGAAGTCCGACGGACGAAACTGGGTTTTGTCGGATGCCAGAAGAACGCTACTTGTCCAAATGCACAGTGCCAGCTATAAAGTTTGGTAGAGGAAGAATAATGGTCTGGGGCTGTTTCTCATGGTTCGGGCTAGGCCCCTTAGTTCCAGTGAAGGGAAATCTTAATGTTACAGCACACAATGATATTCTAGATGATTATGTGCTTCCAACTTTGTGGCAACAGTTTGGGGAAGGCCCTTTCCTGTTTCAGCATGACAATTCCCCCGTGCACAAAACGAGGTCCATACAGAAATGGTTTGTCGAGATCGGTGTGAAAGAACTTGACTGGCATGCGCAGAGACCTGACCCATCAAACATAATTGGGATGATTTGTAAAGCCGACTGCGAGCCAGGCCTAATCGCCCAACCTCAGTGACCGACCTCACTAATGCTCTTGTGGCTAAATGGAAGCCCTACAGCAAGTCCCTACAGCAATGTTCCAACATCTAGTGGAAAGCATTTCCACTGTTATAGCGGCACAGGGGGACCAACTCCATATTAATGCCAATGATTTTGGAATGAGATGTTCGACAAGAAGGTGTCCACATATTTTTGGTCATGTGGTGTATATAATTGGGGGTTTCAACACTTTGAAGTTGAAAAAAATACAGGCTTTTTATAGTGTGACTTTAAATCACACTGGCTGTTATGTCTTATCTGATCCTAGGCACAATTTAACTATAATATTAGACTGATTTGATTTGTGGCTCTGTCCTCAATATCTTCATACTACAGATGAGAGGAGGAGCAGGCGTGTGGTTAGCCTTCAACCATATTGAATGAGCTCCAAAGCTTAAATCAAATTTATTTCACATCCCTACAGACTTTTATTTATTTTCAAAGCAGCCGTATTGGTCGTGAAGACAGGGCAGGCTTTGGTCAGGCGACTAATCTACAGAAACATAAAATGAATGATTCAATCAGTGGCATTACTACTGGTCATTTTAGAGAGGGAGATAAAATAGATGTTTTTCCTTTTTATATTCAGCAGATCTGTCAGAGGTTGGCAGCAATCAAATGTCATGTGACTGACTCTGTATGGCTTCCTCACATACTCTCCCTTTACCTCACTCCCTCTCCATTCTCTTTCACTCTCTCTTCCCTCTATCTTTCTCTCCCCCTCTGTCACTCTTTCTCCTCCAATTGTCTCTCTCTTTTTCTCATCTCTCTCTCTTCCCCAATCTCTGTATCTCTCTGTCCATGAATATTACCTAGTGTGTTGGTCTCTTGCTCCCCCAGCCCAGGCTAGCCAGACCAGTGAGTGACAGCTGCAGCCTGCCTGGACAGACAAAGGGCAATAATACAGGCGATAATACCCTGGATTTGTGAAACAGTGACTTCATCCATGTACCCATCTCACTGATGTGCAGACATGGTTCGCACCCCCCACAACCCCCACTCCTACTGAGAACCCTTCCTCTATCAGTCCAAGGCTGCGTCCCAAATCTCAGCCTAAAGTGTATTTAGTACACTTTAGTGACCAAATGGATCTGGTCAAAAATATTACACTATCTAGGGAAGAGGGTGACATTTGGCACAAGGCCCTGCAGTGGGCGACAGCTGGCTGGGGGGTGAGGGTTGCGTCTGGGTGGAGAGGCTTTCTGCTGTGGGGGCGATGGTTGAATGGTGGGAGCGGTGGGGGGCTTTTCACCCGTTCCTTGGGGCTGCACAGTAGCCTATACAGCCCATATGGAAAGGAACCTAAGAGGCCGTCTACAGAACTGCTTGCATGGACCAGCAGCGTGACCGAGGAGCGTAGCGCTCTGATTAGTGAAGGTAAGAGGGGGACGCCTGTGGAGCGGGATCCTTTAGCAAGGGGTAGGAGGTGAGGCTGGCTTGGGTCCTACTGCAGTGCAGAACGAACACCTTATCCTGGGGGACCCCATGGAGGGCTGGAGGGCCCTCATCTAGAATAAAGATCAGAGAGGGATAAAGGAAAGAAAAGTGGGAGCAGGGCCTGGCTCACCCCAGGACCCTCGCAAAGACATGCAGTGCCTTCAGAAAGTATTCACATACCTTGACTTTTTCCACATTTTGTTATGTTAGAATGTGGGATTAAAATGTATTTAACTATCATTTTTTGTCAATGATCTATACAACAACATTTTATGTAACGCCAAAGTAGAAAACTTCTAATATTTGTAAAAAAAAAAAAACGTATTATAACATCAAAATATTTACGTCTTGATTACAGTAGTTAAGTATTCAACCACCTGAGTCAATCCATGTTGGAATCACCTTTGGCAGCAGTTTCAGCTGTAAGTCTGTCTGGGTAAGTCTCTAAGAGCTTTCCACACCCGGATTGTGCAACATTTGCCCATTATTCATTCCAAAATTCTTTAAGCTCCGTCTAATTGTTTGTTGATCATTGCTATTTATGCATGTGTGACTTTCATTCATTCATGATTAACCATAATCATGGTAACATCCACATTATTGTAAAAGTGTTCAGAACCATATTCCATTCTTATTTACAATAAAAGTGACTCCAAAAAATGTAATATTTACCAATCATTTCTACTGGGCAAAACATAATCTGAAACACAACCAAAACCAACTGCATCCAGCAAGTTTGTAGAGTCACAAGCTTGATGTAGTCATTGCGTGCTATGAATATGGGACCAAACACTAAACTTTTGATTCCTTTAATACGCATCAATGAATTTGTCCACATACTGATGACCTTCAAATGGGCGGACGAGATGCATAAAGTGCTTTTATTTCTGAACCAAGGGTTCTCAACATTATTATTTCAATTTTAAGTGTATTGCTATCCACAATAATCCATTGTTTTTTTTCTCATAAATATACTGTAATTTAAGCTTTAATACTCCATCTTTCACTCTGAAGGGGGACTGTCAGCCTGTGAAAGCTTACGGTGGAACAGGGTTGCAGCTATCTTGTTTGGATGAGGACATTTCCTACGCTTGCTCTGCAATGTCCACTTGTCACACTGGCATGTTGTCAATCCTTGTGTTACTTGTATGGAATGGAATGACAGAACAGAACAGAACAGAAACAGCTTTTGGGCTTTGTTTTCTTCAAGTGTGTTTGTTTGTTTGTTGCACCCTTCAATAATAAAAGTGACTGAACAATAAAAATAAGGTGTAGGAAAAAAAACGGTGTCACTTCTTATAGCAAGATGATATGAAACGCTTATGGATAGAAAACCTTCAAGATACAAATAATATGAAAAGGGGAACAGAAGCTGAGTTAGACCCAGTCATTAAAGGGCTTCTCTGACGAGTGGCTGCAGTGCCAGAACAGAGAATGTCAGCCAGACGGACAGAAGCTGAGGTTACCCAGTCACTAAAGGGCTTCTCTGACTATTGGCCGCAGTGCCAGAACAGAGAATGTCAGCCAGACCGACAGAAGCTGAGGTTACCCAGTCACTAAAGGGCTTCTATGACTAGTGGCCGCAGTGCCAGAACAGAGAATGTCAGCCAGACCGACAGAAGCTGAGGTTACCCAGTCACTAAAGGGCTTCTCTGACTAGGGCTTCAGCCAGACCGACAGAAGCTGAGGTTACCCAGTCACTAAAGGGCTTCTCTGACAGTGCCAGAACAGAGAATGTCAGCCAGACCGACAGAAGCTGAGGTTACCCAGTCACTAAAGGGCTTCTCTGACTAGTGGCCGCAGTGCCAGAACAGAGAATGTCAGCCAGACCGACAGAAGCTGAGGTTACCCAGTCACTAAAGGGCTTCTCTGACGAGTGGCCGCAGTGCCAGAACAGAGAATGTCAGCCAGACCGACAGAAGCTGAGGTTACCCAGTCACTAAAGGGCTTCTCTGACTATTGGCCGCAGTGCCAGAACAGAGAATGTCAGCCAGACCGACAGAAGCTGAGGTTACCCAGTCACTAAAGGGCTTCTCTGACTAGTGGCCGCAGTGCCAGAACAGAGAATGTCAGCCAGACCGACAGAAGCTGAGGTTACCCAGTCACTAAAGGGCTTCTCTGACTAGTGGCCGCAGTGCCAGAACAGAGAATGTCAGCCAGACCGACAGAAGCTGAGGTTACCCAGTCACTTCTCTGACCCAGTCAGCCAAAGGGATTCTCACTAAAGGGATTCTCTGACTATGGCCGCAGTGCCAGAACAGAGAATGTCAGCCAGACCGACAGAAGCTGAGGTTACCCAGTCACTAAAGGGCTTCTCTGACTAGTGGCCGCAGTGCCAGAACAGAGAATGTCAGCCAGACCGACAGAAGCTGAGGTTACCCAGTCACTAAAGGGCTTCTCTGACTAGTGGCCGCAGTGCCAGAACAGAGAATGTCAGCCAGACCGACAGAAGCTGAGGTTACCCAGTCACTAAAGGGCTTCTCTGACGAGTGGCCGCAGTGCCAGAACAGAGAATGTCAGCCAGACCGACAGAAGCTGAGTTCGACCCAGTCACTAAAGGGATTCTCTGACTATTGGCCGCAGTGCCAGAACAGAGAATGTCAGCCAGACCGACAGAAGCTGAGGTTACCCAGTCACTAAAGGGCTTCTCTGACTAGTGGCCGCAGTGCCAGAACAGAGAATGTCAGCCAGACCGACAGAAGCTGAGGTTACCCAGTCACTAAAGGGCTTCTCTGACGAGTGGCCACAGTGCCAGAACAGAGAATGTCAGCCAGACCGACAGAAGCTGAGGTTACCCAGTCACTAAAGGGCTTCTCTGACTAGTGGCCGCAGTGCCAGAACAGAAAATGTTAGCCAGACTGTTCCGGTAAGCCAATCAGACATTCAGCAGATCCAGTCCAGATCTTGATAAATTATTTAAAGTCATCTTGCCAGCATCTCATCACTGATTCAGCTTGAATGACATACAGAATTACAGTATATTCACTGTGATGTAGAAGCTCCTCTCATTGAAACGTTTTAGAGAAAATAACAAACTATGGAAATTCTTGTTCTGTTAGATTAATTACTGTAAATGGTATATCTCCATAGAAACTGTCCATGTAAACATGTGTTATTAGATCTTGGAGCTCACCTAATATGGACAATAAATGCTTTATACTCTGGCCAACCTCCAGTCATAAAGTAATATATATGCAAAAGGTAAGCATTTCTCCGAAGCATGACAACAAAGGTTCAGTACGTACGTACAACACTGGTCTGAGAACTTTGGTCTGTACACAACATACTACTGAAAGTCAAGTGCATGTACATTTGTTCTAAGAAAATGCATTTCCTTGTAATTCAGTTAGTTAACCCCATGAGTTACAGTACGTCATTCTCAATCCCAAGCACTGACACAATTAGAATCTCGTTGACAGCCGAGTTCTCGGAAAAGACGCGGTTGTGCTTGGAGTTATTTAGGAATCACGTGTTAAATGAAAATGTCATACATCTAAAAAGAAGCTCAGCTAAACTACAGTCTAATTGTTGAAAAAGAAGATTATATCAACTCACAAGTACAGAATGTGTCCGAAAAGCACTTCAAAGCAAAACAAGACATTAAAATGGATGGTCTTGCTTCATAAAACAAACTTTCTGAACAGCCAACAACTTTCTGTAACTTTATTTCACTGGGAAAGTGAGTCATGTAGAGAGTAGACTAGAGCCCCATGTCTGACAGCTCAGAAAGAGAATGATGAACTTTGATGTAAAGCAGTGTAAATCGAGGCCTATTGATTGTGAGTCACTCTAACTCTAAGAGACTGTGTGAGGAACATCTATTATATTCACAGCACCTCTATACAGGATTCAGTGCTGGGCTCTCTGCTGCTATACCACTCTCTCTCGGCTTTGAGGCAAAGCTCTCCCTCTGCATGCAAATTATTAGGCCTTGCTAATCACACAAGGAAACAGAGGGCTTGCACATGCACGCACACACACAGGCACGCACGCACGCACGCAAGCAAGTGTCATGACTGATTCATATTTGCTCTTTGTATAGAACAGCTATATGCGGTGTGGTAGGTAGTAAAGGCATCTGAAAAATAACTGCTTTCAAAATGGAGTCGGGAGAGTGGGGATGCAGTGGTAAATACATACAGTGTGAAGGCCTCTGTGTGACGCGTTCACTTAAATAGGCCTCAGCTCAGCTTTTATGAGGCCATCAGGCTTTTAATACTAGTTTTATGAGATATTAGTTAACCTGACACACTGAAGGCTACAGGGAAAGTGACCTATATGATCCTGCTGCTTAGGCCTTCTGTATAACACTAGCTGCTATTAAACTCGTTTATAGAGATGACCACCGAAATACCTGATTCAAGCATAGGTTAACTTCAGGAAATATGAAGTTCATAACTGGCTTTCGCATCAAGTGCCCTTACCATACATTGGCCTCAATACTGTTGGCAATTGATGTTATTCTTCAATAACACAAACTCCAAAGCAAATCAGGGAGATTCGGAGTTGACCCCCCCAAAGTAGGTTATGCACCGCCTTGTCTCTTTCTTCTGGATCAACACACAGTTGATACGTTTTTCTTGTTGTTGTTGTTCAGACCAATTCACCCGGGTCACGGCACCAAGTGTTAGCAATTGATGTTATTCTTCAAAACACAAACTCCAAATAATATCAAGGGGAAAAATACTGTAGGTTAATACTGTAGGTTAATAAGATGTTATGTTGGGAGGAATATGTTCAGATGTTCAGTCTCCCCTGTCCTCAGGTTTTCTCCACCGAACAAAGGAACAGTATGCCATTTTTAACCCCCCACCCTAGCCTGGGGTTGACCAATTAGAAGTCCTTGCATTACAACTTGGCCAATGGCCAAATAACAAGTATCCTGCTCCGACTCAATGTACAGACAGCAGCACATGTAGCTCTGAGTTCAGGAGTGACGTTCCACAGATTCTAAACAGATGTTGAACTGAAATCCAACTCCTATTGATCGTTAACTCTATTGATCATTAGGACTCTGTTTTAGCACTCTCGTCCTCTTATCCTCTGAGTTGTGTATGTATCTTAAAATTATTCTTATAGTACCAAGAGGTCTTGAGGTGATGAAATAAAAGTCACCACCATTGCAGGATGTGGTAAACACCACTCAAAAGACACACTAAAGACAGATGGAGAAGCTGACGGAAGGTGAACTCGACAACCATCATCACCTAGACAACGAGGAGCCAAGAGGATTTAGTGACAAGCCCCAGCCTCAGTTGTCCAAGTGTGGATGCCTGGAGTGCCAAGGGTGTGTATGTGTGTGTGTCTGTGTCTGTGTGTGTGTAGATGACATGAGCACTGTGGATGAAATGGGATGCCAAGCCTGAAGTTTTAACTGCCTGCTAAATGAGAAAACGTAAACTCAGGATAGAGAGGTCCCAAACCAAGCTAATGGCTTTTGCAAGCTGGAATACAAGAGAGGAAGAGGAGGAATGGGGCTGGTGAGGGAAAGAAGGGAGGGAGGAGAGGCTGGATTCAGGACGTCCCTCACCTTCCTTGGTTCCTTGCATCCTTGTTTCCTGCCCAGATTTCTCCCTCTCAGAGGGAACGGCGATCCCGCAAGCGTCTCTCCCTCCAAGACGTCTCTCCTCCCCAGTTCTGTCTGCTCTCAGCGCACCACACAGCTGCTTGACCCTCTATAAAATGGACTACCATGTCAGCAGTGTAACTCTCCTTTTACTACAGACTACCATGCCGTGCTGTGTCGTGCCCACTTTTTACTGTTTCATCCTTCAGCTGTTCCTTCCCTCTCTCCTTCCTGTAAGGAAATACCCACCTGCTGGCAGCACATTTAAGAGGGACAAATGTGTTGGATCCAGTAGTGTCATAGTTACAGTAGCAAAAAAGGCTGAGATTGAAGACAGAAATGTTTGGACACAGCTACTCATTCCAGGTTTTATTATATTATTTATATTGTAGAATAATAGTGAAGACAATAAAAATATGAAATAACACAGTTGGAATCAAAAAAAGTGTTCAGCAAATGAAAATATATTCTTCAACGTAGCCACTGTTTGCCTTGATGACAGTTTTGCACACTCTTAGCATTCTCTCAATCAGCTTCAGTTAACAGGTGTGCCTTGTTAAAAGACCACTTGTAGAATTTTTTTCCTGTTGTGGCTAGGGGTATTTTCATTTTTGGAAAAATAACATTCCCAAAGTAAACAGGATATTTTGTCAGGACAAGATGCTAGAATATGCATATATGTAACAGTTATCTGTATGTGAAAGAGAGTCAGACCAAAATGCGCCGTGGCTATTGCGATTCATGTTTAATGAAACAAAGTAAACACGAATCAAATACAAAAACAATAAACGTAACACGAAAACCGTAACAGGCTAATACTGGTGCAAAGTAACACAGAGACAGAACAAGGACAATCACCCACAAAACCCAACACCAAACAGGCTACCTAAATATGGTTCCCAATCAGAGACAATGACTAACACCTGCCTCCGATTGAGAACCATATCAGGCCAAACACAGAAACAGACAAACTAGACACACAACATAGAATGGCACTCAGATCACACCCTGACCAAACATTGAAAACATGCAAAGCAAACTATGGTCAGGGTGTGACAGTCCCCCCCCCCCCAAGGTGCAACTCCGGCCGCAAAACCTCAACCTATTGGTGAGGGTCTGGGTGGGCATCTGTCCGCGGTGGCGACTTTGGTGCTGGACGTTGCCCCCACTTCACCATAGACTTAGTCCGCCACCTTGTCCGCCTCCTTGGCCTCCTAACCATGGCGACCCTACTACATGACCCCACTGGACTGAGGGGCAGCTCGGGACAGAGGGGCGGAAGCTCTGGACAGAGGGGCGGGGGCTCTGGGAAAAGGGGCAGGGGCTCTGGGCTGAGGGGTGGCACTGGCGCCTCTGGGCTGAGTGGCGGCACTGGCGCCTCTGGGCTGAGTGGCGGCACTGGCGCCTCTGGGCTGAGTGGCGGCACTGGCGCCTCTGGGCTGAGTGGCGGCACTGGCGCCTCCTGGCTGACTGGCGGCACTGGCGGCCCCTGGCTGACTGGCGGCACTGGCGGCCCCTGGCTGACTGGCGGCACTGGCGGCTCCTTGCAGACTGGCGGCTCCTTGCAGACTGGCGGCACTGGCGGCGCCGTCGGCAGACGGGTGGCTCAGGCGGCGCTGGGCAGACGGGTGGCTCAGGCGGCGCTGGGCAGATGGGTGGCTCGGGCGGCGCTGGGCAGACTGGTGGCTCAGATGGCGCTGGGCAGACGGGAAGCTCTGGCAGCGCTGGAGAGGAGGAAGGCTCCGGGAGCGCTGGACAGGCGGGAGAGGAAGGCTCCGGCAGCGCTGGAGAGGCGGGAGACTCCGGCAGCGCTGGAGAGGAGGAGGGCTCCGGCAGCACTGGACAGGCGGGAGCACCTGTACGGATGAGCCGGAGAGACAGACTGGTGCGGGGGGCTGCCACCGGAGGGCTGGTGCGTGGAGGTGGTGACGGATAGACCGGACCGTGCAGGCGCATTGGAGCTCTTGAGCACTGAGCCTGCCCAACCTTACCCGATTGAATGGTCCCGGTCGCCCTGCAAGTGCGGCAAGGTGGAATAGCCCGCACTGGGCTATGCAGGCGAACCGGGGACACCATGCGCAAGGCTGGTGCCATGTAAGCCGGACCAAGGAGACGCACTGGGGACCAGATGCGTAGAGCCAGCTTCATGGCACTTGGCTCGATGCCCACTCTAGCCCGGCCGATACGCAGAGCTGGAATGTATCGCACCGGACTATGCACCCGCACTGGGGACACCGTGCGCTTCACAGCATAACACGGTGCCTGCCCGGTCTCTCTCGCCCCCCGGTAACCACAGGAAGTTGACGCAGGTCACCTACCTGGCTTCGCCATACTTCCTGTGAGCCACCCCCCAATACATTTTTGGGGCTGACTCTCGGGCTTCCATCCACGCCGCCGTGCTTGTTTGTCCAACTCCATTCTCCTGTAACTCTCTTCGCACTGCTCCAGCGAATCACAGGCGGGCTCCGGCACTCTCCCTGGGTCGACTGCCCATCTGTCTATTTCCTCCCAAGTCATATACTCCAGACTTCGTAGCTCCTGCTGCCGCTGCCTGTTGTCATGCCGCTTGGTCCTGTTGTGGTGTGTGATTCTGTAATCGTTTTCTGTATGTGAAGGTGAGTCAGACCAAAATGCGGCGTGGCTATTGCGATTCATGTTTAATGAAACAAAGTAAACACGAATCAAATACAAAAACAATAAACGTAACACGAAAACCGTAACAGCCTAATACTGGTGCAAAGTAACACAGAGACAGAACAAGGACAATCACCCACAAAACCCAACACCAAACAGGCTACCTAAATATGGTTCCCAATCAGAGACAATGACTAACACCTGCCTCTGATTAAGAACCATATCAGGCCAAACACAGAAACATACAAACTAGACACACAACATAGAATGCCCACTCAGATCACACCCTGACCAAACAAAACATAGAAAACATACAACGCAAACTATGGTCAGGGTGTGACAATATAATTGACAGCTTAGGATAGAAAACACTCCGATGTGTCCCTATTAAGCAGTGAATGGGCTATCAACCAGATTACTTTTTCTACGTATTTCCCAAGGTGTCTACAACCTTGTTGTCACGGCTTTCGTTGTGGGAAGGAGGAGCGGACCAAAATGCAGCGTGGTGGTTATTCATTTTATTATAATGAAGAAACTATACACGATTAAACTAACAAAATAACAAAAGTGCGAAAAGCGAAAACAGCTCTATCTGGTGCAAAACACAGAGACAGGAACAATCACCCACAAACACACAGTGAAACCCAGGCTACCTAAATATGGTTCCCAATCAGAGACAATGACTAACACCTGCCCCTGATTGAGAACCATATCAGGCCAAACACAGAAATAGACAAACAAGACATCCAACAGAATGCCCACTCAGATCACACCCTGACCAACCAAAACATAGAAACATACAAAGTAAACTATGGCCAGGGCGTGACAATTGTGACGTAGTTTTACGCCTTTATGTTGAAGAATACCCGTAAGCAGCTACATTGTGTAAGTGGTCACCTGTGGGCTCTCAGAGTGATTCTCGCTTAAAATACAGAGGTAGCCATTTTTCCTTTCGCTCCTACTGAAAAACCAATTGTCCCGGTGGATATATTATCGAATAGATATTTGAAAAACACCTTGATGATTGATTATAAACGTTTGTCATGTTTGTCGATATTATGGAGAGTTGTCGTGACCGCAATTTCCGTTCGATTGCTCAGCCAAACGTGAAGAACAAACGGAGCTATTTCGCCTACAAAAATCTTTCTGGAAAAAAGGAATATTTGCTATCTAACTGGGAGTCTCGTGAGTGAAAACATCCGAAGCACATCTAAGGTAAATGATTTAATTTGATTGCTTTTCTGATTTTCGTGACCAAAATACCTGCTGCTAGCTGGACATAATGCTATGCTAGGCTATCGATAAACTTACACAAATGCTTGTCTTGCTTTGGCTGTAAAGCATATTCTGAAAATCTGAGATGACAGGGTGATTAACAAAAAGCTAAGCTGTGTTTAAATTTATTTCACTTGTGATTTTCACGAATAGGAATATTTTCTAGTAATATTTATGTCTGTTGAGTAATGCTAATTAGTGTCAGTCGATGATTATGCTCCCGGTTCTGGGATGGGTAGTATCAAGAGGTTTTAACGCATTTGAGCCAATCAGTTGTGTTGTGACAAGGTAGGAGTGCTATACAGCTAATGTAGCCTTATTTGGTATCCCCGTTTCCACTGCCATTATGAGGCCTAATAAGCTGAGCAGATATCCTGCCGTCTGTTAGCCTAGTCGGCTACACCACAGGTCTCTGCATGCCTGGCTGGGAGCTCTCAGCTTTCCAAGGTAAAGTATCTAATTTACCTGACCACAACATCATGCAGCGCAGACATTCACTCACCCATATATCAATGGCTGCCACCTAGTGGGTTACCATGCAGGAGCCAGTGAATTATTCAGGATTCAAGGCCCCCATACCCCAGCTCGCATCATGCACCTACACAGGAACACACAGGAACATGGCAGTGTAAATGGGTCTGCGTCCCACATGGCACCCTATTCCCTATATAGTGCAATACCGTTTGTTATTATCTATTTTTATTATATTTTATTGTTAAGTTCAATCTGTCCTGCATTGTTGGTGCTCAGAGCCCAATAATTCTACTGTACACTGTAATTACACCTGCAACACTATATATGTAAATATTAAATTCTCTGATCTAATCTCTAATCATACTCAAACTCACTCCCCCCACCATTCACTCCCTGCTCCATCCTCTTCCTCACATTCATAATTAAAGAGAGAGCCAGCCCACCAGGACTCAGACTGTGTGTCTGTCAGTCAGAGGCTTAGCCTGCCATAGCCAGGGCCACTTTAAACAATAACAATATTGATAGAGCGGGAGTAATAAATCAGAATTTAAAAGATGGATCCCAATGATTTTTGGTCCTGGCACAGCTGGTCCCATGCCCTAAGTGCCCTGAGGAGGAGGGGGGTTGAGGTGAGGTGAGGTGAGGAGGGTGGGGATGGTGAGAGCACTGAAGTGGAGGGGTTTGGTTTGGGTGGTGAGAGTTACTGGAGAGAGGAGGAAGGAGGAGAAACAGAGGAGGAGAAGGGGGATGTCACCCCCTCCTCCTGATGAGGCCTCCACTGCCTATTCTTCCTCTCCATTATTGAATTAGGGCCCAGAGTCCTCTTACGGGACCCAGTAAGAGGGAAGATGGCGGGTTCAGAGGTCACGACTCCGGGTAATGGAAACACTGAGGGGCTGGGCAGAAAAATCCTCCAAGGCAAGGGCATCATTTCAATTACTCTATCAATTTTGTGTAATAATCAATAAGCAGGTCAGAAGGTTGGCAGATACAGACAGATGGGATGAATCATAAGAGGGGAGTGTTAGAGGAGGAAAGGAGAATTGGTGTGAAAATTACAATTTACAGTCAGGTCCATAAATATTTGGACTTTGACCAAGTTATTATTATTTTAGCTTCAACCACTGCATATTGGAGTTGAAATTAAATAATGTAAATGAGCTGAAAGTGCCGGCTTTTAGCTTTCATTTGAGGGTATTTACATCCAAATCAAGTGAACATCATAGGAATTACAGCACTTTTTGTATGTGGACCCCCCCCCGTTTAAGGGTAATTGGACAATTGGCTGCTCAGCTGTTCCATGGCTAAGGTTTATTATTCCTTCATTAGTTAATTTACAAGTAAGCAGATAAAAGGTCTGGAGTTGATTTCAAGTGTAGCATTTGCATTTGGAATCTGTTGCTTTTAACTCTCAATATGAAGTCCAAAGAGCTGTCACCGCCAGTGAAGCAAGCCATCATTAGGCTGAAAAACCTAAACAAACCCATCAGAGAGATAGCAAAATCTTTAGGTGTGGCCAAATCATGGTACATTCCTAAAAATAAATAATGAACTGGTGTGTCACGAATATTACCGAAGGTGACTCCCCTTCTTGTTCGGGTGGCGCTCGGCGGTCGTCGTCGCCGGTCTAGCTATCACCGATCCGTTGTTCTGTGTTCCTTTGGTTTTGTCTGATTGGTATCACCTGTTTCTTGTTCGGTTGTTAGGGTAGGGTTATATATAGTTTGTTCAGCCCGCTTCTGTTTCGTGCGTGCTGTTCTATGTTTGAGTGTATTTTGTTTGTATTTTGGGTTTCGCACTGTCCGTTAATATTTCTGATCATTTGTTTTTCCTACATTTGTTCATGTTATTTTTCCGGGACATTAAAGCGTGTTTTTTCCCACATCTTTTGCTCTCTGCGCCTGACTCCACACCTCCTCACTCATTTGCCGTAACAGAAGCCCGCACCACGATATGGAGTCAGCAGGAGCAGCGACCACTCCTCTTCCCACTATGGAGGAGAGAGTCCTTCATCACACGTCCATCCTCCATCGCCTAGGATCAGCGATGGATCAAATGATGGAGAGGATGGATCGTTGGGAGAGGAATGGTCTCCCTACTACCCCACCGACCCTCCCACCAGCAACTCCACCATCTCCCCCATCTGGATCCGGTTCCAGCGCTCTGCGCATTACGCCTCCGAGGGAGTACGATGGAGCAGCGACGGGGTGCCAGGGATTCCTGCTTCAACTAGACCTCTACCTGGCCACCGTTCGGCCGGCTACCTCGGACGAGGAGAGAGTGTGGGTCCTCATTACATGCCTTACGGGTAGAGCCCTGGAGTGGGCTAATGCGGTCTGGAACGGGCCCAACTCAGCGAAGGACAATTACCCGGAGTTCACCCGCCGTTTCAGGGCCGTGTTCGATCACGCTCCAGAAGGTTGAGCGGCGGGTGAGAGATTGTTCCATCTCAGACAGGGGACGAGGAGCGCGCAGGACTTCGCGCTGGAGTTCCGGACCTTGGCCGCTGGAGCAGGGTGGAACGACAGGGCCCTGATAGACCATTACAGATGTAGCCTGAGAGAGGACGTCCGCAGGGAGCTGGCCTGTCGGGACACTACACTTAGCCTGGATGGGACGGATAGACCTGTCGATCCGGTTGGACCATCTGCTAGCTGCTTGCGGACGTTGTGAAAGGGTCCTGTCAGTTCTACCTCCTGACCCTCCTGCTCCTATCCCGATGGAGCTAGGAGGGACCGCGTCTAGGGAGATCGGAGATGGAAGCTCCTCCTGTACCAGTTGTGGCCGGAGAGGGCACACGTCAGGTCGGTGCTGGAGCAATTCATCTGGGAATCGAGAAGGCAGGCAGAACACTCCTCGGTCACCCCAGGTGAGTAAGCACCACACTCTCCCAGAGTTTCCTGTTGGTCACATGTTCTTATTAATTTGTTTCCTTAATTATTCTCCTTCTCTCCAGCATAAGGCACTGGTAGATTTAGGCACAGCTGGAAACTTTATAGATCGCGGACTCGCTCAGAGTTTGAGGATTCCGTTAGTAAAAGTAGACCCCCTTTTCCGTGCACTCTTTAGATAGTCGACCATTAGGGTCAGGGCTGGTGAGGAAAGCCACAATTTCGTTGGAGATGATTACGCAGGGGAATCACAAGGAGCGAATTAGTTTGTTCCTTATCGATTCACCTGCGTTTCCAGTGGTGCCTGGGATTCCCTGGCTGGCTATTCATAATCCTACGATTTCGTGGAAACAGGGAACTCTCCAGGTGTGGTCTGATGAGTGTTCAGGCAGGTATGTAGGGGTTTCCATCGGTGCGACAACGGTGTAGAGTCCAGACCAGGTTTCCACCGTGCGCATTCCAGCTGAGTATGATGATTTGATAGATATATATCTATCCCCCCTATCTTGTCACAACACAACACAACTGATTGGCACAAACTCATTAAGAAGAAAATATATTGCACAAATGTACTTTTAAGAAGGCACACCAGTTAATTGAAATGCATTCCAGGTGAATACCTCATGAAGCAGGTTGAGAGAATGCCAAGAGTGTGCCAATATATATATATATATATATATATATATATATATATATACTACCATTTAAAAGTTTGGGGTCACTTTAGAAATATCCTTGTTTTTGTAAGAAAAGCTTGTTGATTGCTCTGTTTTAAAATAACATAAAAGGGATCAGGAATGCATTGCAGGCATTGCTATTCTTGTAAATGACTATTGTAGCTGAAAATTAAAGCTACACGTGTTGTGAATCCAGCCAACATGTCAGATTTCAAAAGGCTTTTCGGCGAAAGCAAACAATGTTATTATCTGAGAGTAGCACCTCTGTAAACAAAGAGGGAGAAAACATATTTCAACCCTGCAGGCGCGACACAAAACGCAGAAATAAAAATATAAATCATGCCTTGCCTTTGACGAGCTTCTTCTGTTGGCACTCCAATATGTCCTATAAACATCACAAAATGGTCCTTTTGTTCGATTAATTCTGTCGATATATATCCAAAATGTCCATTTATTTGGCGCGTTTGAGCCAGAAAAACACCGGTTCCAACTTGCGCAACGTGACTACAAAATCTCAAAAGTTGGCTTTGCCAAAACATTTCAAACTACTTTTGTAATACAACTTTAGGTATTTTTTAAAGTAAATAATCAATAAAATTGAAGACGGAATGATCTGTGTTCAATACAGGAAGAAAACAAACTGATGCTACCTTTCTGGTCACACGCCTCTAACAGACAGTACACTTGAAGTGACCCTCGTTTTGAACAGGGCTACTTCTTCATTACACAAAGGAAACACCTCAACCAATTTCTAAAGACTGGTGACAACCAGTGGAAGGAACTGCAAGAAGGTCCCTTAGAAATCAGGATTCCCAATGAAAATCCATTGAAAAGAGAGTGACCTCAAAAAAAAAATCTGAATGGTTTATCCTCAGGGTTTCGCCTGATACATAACTTCTGTTATACGATTCAAACAGTTTTAGAAACTTCAGAGTGTTTTCTATGCATATCTTATCTTCTGGGGATGAGTAGCAGGCAGTTGAATTTGGGCATGCATTTCATCCGGACGTGAAAATACTGCCCCCTGTCACCAAGAAGTTTTAATTAACAAACAGACCAGAAGAAACATGTAGGCCCTCTGGACCTGTATGTTTAAAGTGCTGTTTATTTATTAATAAATTTGTTATACTTTTTCCCGCTACCCTACCATCCCTATCCTTTATTGGAGTAAACTAACGGACAACCATACTTCTATTACTACTTATAGCTACATCACACACATCTATGGTAACTGTAGTTAAATAATTATAAATATATTCCTAATTTCCTCTTTCTTCAAGTGCTGGATTTTCACCCACAGCGGCCAATCCACCGTTTGTTCTGATCTAACTCCAACCCTCCGATGTCCACAGAAGGAAGTGTGTTCTTTCTGTGTCGTCTCTTTCATGCAGATGCTTTCAATGCATGTCTCTTGTTTTGTTTTTAAAAAGAGCAGTTAACAGGGCACCAGATCAAATGGTAAGCTCTTCTAATCCTTTCACTCAACCGCTTCTACCCGTAATAAGAGAAAGTGAGAGAGAGAGAGAGAGTCAGAGAGAGAGAGGGAGGAGGAGAGAAGGACAGGGAGAGAGAACAAGAGAGGGGCATCACGAACAATAAGCTTATACAGTGTGTTCGCGTTCGGAATCACAAAATCCTTTTAATGAACGTCTTAGACTCGGATTCAACTCTAAAACAGAGGTGAACCCCATCTGTTATCCAACAGCCATTATAATAATTAAACTTGGGGATTTCATCACTTTAGAAGATGGATAGAGACAGACTGTGTGGCTGCAAGCTCCTAGACTACTTCATTGCTATCTATGGTTATGTAAGAGGAGATGCCTGAAACAACTCTCATTCAGTATCCTGAGTATACCTGCTTCGGTTCTCCCAACACACTGAAAATAACTCAATTCAAACACCCACCCCATCATAGTACTGTAACTTTCCTTCGCATAATTTATTTAATAAGGGGACTATAAGGACAAACAGTTCTGAAAGTTTGAGCCAGCAACTAATGTGCCTTTTACTGTTCAAAATGATATACTGTATACATGCTTGGTTAGGTAGAGGGTTAAATGACAAGCATCAGAGGACTAGCCAACTAAACAATGACCCCTGTATACAGTAACTGCGGGTTGTAACACAGATGGTGGCTGGCTGACTGAATGGCAGCCTGTATTTGAACTCCTCCAGAATCACGACAACCCCCCCCACCACACACGCACACAGACATACACACACAGAGACAGAGTCCCCCCCGTTCCTCTACTCCGACCTCCCCCTACCCCATTAACACTATCCCCCTAGCTTGTGGGGCCATGGGAACAAAAGTATTTGTGGGACTGCTTTAATTACAGGGCCTGTGTTTATTACTCCATAAAGCTGATGAACAATGGAGGGCTTTGGTAAATCTAAACCTGTTCTGCTAACCTAGGTTAACTGATATCCTTTAGGTAAGGCTGAGACAGGTGGTGAGCAGAGGCAGCCAATGGGGATCCAAGACAGGTGGATCCTAGTGAAACCGTAATCATGGCGACCACCGGGTAATTGAGCTGCTGATAGTGATCTGTTAGTCCAAATGAAGGGGCAAAGACCTTGGAAATAGTTCATTTACCATTCACTGAAGCATAACAGTTATTTTCAATTCATGTTTTTTTTATGTCTTAGTTATTTTCATGTGAAAATCTCAGTTTAAATATTGATTGACCTGGCACTTCCCTATTGAGGCAAAACCATATTTTCTCTATTGCCAGGTACGTGTTCATCATATACTACATGTATGAGCCTTAAATGCTGTATCTGTAATATCATTATGTTTCAATATGCTAAAATGACATGTCCTATAAACAATGATGATCCTGACCGTATGAGAAGTGACAGCTCTGCTTATCAATATATTTGACAGGCTTAAGGGTAACCCCACACTCCTGGCAAGTTGGATTGGAGCCAAATAATGTTTGTTGCTCTCTCTCTCTCTCTCTCTCTCTCTCTCTCTCTCTCTCTCTCTCTCTCTCTCTCAAATTCAAAGTGACTGATGAAACATCCAAGGTAATAGTTTCCAATTCATACTTTAAAGTCAGTTTGGGAGGCTGGTCAGATGCAGACAAATCATTATTGGTTTAGATTGAAGACCATTATCATCTTTAACCTCTTAGATGTAAAGAGGACTTGCCTGGTTCTGGTACCGGTTCCGACTGACATTGTCTCTTATAAATCGATCTGTCGACAATTTATTCCAAAATGGCTTGTATTGAGCGGTAGCCATGGAACACAGGAATACTCTCCTCCACCTGTGAGAAGTAGGATGTGAAATCTGACACCACATGAAGCTGGGGTCCAAAAAAAGTTATACAGCTGCACCATTGAGAGCATCCTGACTGGCTGCATCACTGCTTGGTATGTCAACTGTTTGGCATCTGACCGCAAGGCAATACAGAGGGTAGTGCATACGGCCCAGGACCTCTATACAATGCGGTGTCAGAGGAATGCCCTAAACTTGTCAGACTCCAGCCATCCAAGTTACAGACTATAGGTATATTTCTATCTCAACTACCTCGTACCCCTGCACATCGACTCGGTACTGGTACCCCGTGTATATAGCCAAGTCATCGTTACTCATCCTGTATTTATTCCTTGTGTTGTTATTTACTCTTTGTGTTATTAATATACTTTTTTAAAAATTGTATACTATTCTGCATTGTTGGGAAGCACCCATAAGTAAGCCTTCATTGTTTGTCTACGCCTGTTGTTTACAAAGCATGTGACATATAACATTTGGATGCCCCTCCTACCATTTAATTCGCTCTTCAGACTGTCCATCAACTCCTGGCTGAACCCTACAATTTTTATTTTTACCTTTATTTAACTAGGCAAGGCAGTTAAGAACAAATTCTTATTTTCAATGACGGCCTAGGAACAGTGGCAGCTCGGGGATTTGAACTTGCAACCTTCCGATGCTCTAACCACTAGGCTGTGTCTTCAAAACTGACTGCACACTAGCAACATATAACTATTTTTTACCAGAAAGGTGAGATTTGAATCTTTCTGGAGTATGCAGCATTAGTAGTTGTTGTTACTTTTGACCAGACACCATAGAGAATTTGGCGCAATTTAGAACTCATCACAGTAAAGTGGATTTAATCCTCTCAGTCTTCACTTACACTCCAACTCACATCAAATCCATCATCTTCAATTAGACCATAAAACATTCCGGAAATTTGGCTTTCGTGATAGATTTCATCAAACGGTCTACCAGAAATAGATTTAAAAGGAAGCATTGGCAGGTCAATGTAGTATATCTTAAATCGTACCATACTCGCAGATGTTGTGAAGATTAATGAGAGAGGGAGAAAAAGAGATGCTTGAAAATATATCTTTTTTTTTAAAGTGCAACAACTTCAATGTGGCAGGCAGCTCAGCAGCTGGTAATGCTAAAATGTCTTTGATAATCTGTACACCCTAACTGAATGTTGAAGCCGGGTGTGGCAGCCGTGCCAAGAAGAACAAAACAAATTAATTTTGGTTATCAAAGTTGTCTTGATTGTGTTACCATGAGGGAGATTTACTTTTCACTTTAAAAACAATTATTTGCATTGGAGCTCAAGAGTTTCAAAGTTCAAAGGAGAAAAATAACATGACATCTGTACCCAAGCATTTTCATACTACGGATGCCAGGATACTGTATGTTCCCTATACCCTATATAGTGCATTACTTTTGACCAGAAACCTATTGACCCTGGTCAAAAATAGTGTACTATATGGGGAATAGGGAACATACAGTGCTATTTGGGACATACACCAAGAATACAGTCAATAGGCAGACACAGAGCAAATATATTTATGCATGAAAGCTGGATCAGTGGCATTTACTGTGTGTTGACAGAAGGGCAGATGTCCACATTTACAGAAGAATCAATAAAAATCCACAAATTCAATGAAAGTGGAGAAAGATGGCCAATAAAACTGATACATAACACACATTTGTGTCTCCATATGTGTCTAGCGGGCTCCTGTGTGTGTGTGTGTGTATGTGTGTGTGTGCTGGTGTGTGTGTTTTAGCCTTCTCTATTATCCTGATGAGACACATATGAAGTGAGGACTCTGCAGCACTTATGTGGGCTGTTAAAGCTTATCGTTATATTTCCCCTGTCCCTCCATCGAAGACAGTAATTTAATTTCTACCAAGTGCAGATTTTCACTAACATATGTCCATATTTGCACAAGGCTATTATGATATTTCCCCACAGAGAGATCTGAAAGCGTATGTGGTGGAAATAGCCATCGTTCTAATACTGCATGATTTCAGAGCTGAGACTACTTTAGTAATGGACATTCACAAGACAAATGTTAATAATTCAAATGGTACAATACGATAGTAAAACAGAGTAGGCTTTTATAGATACATTTTCTATTTTGAATGTGAGAGGCTACAGTACACTCAGCGTCCTAAATGGCACTCTATTCCCTACATAGTGCACTAGTTTTTACCAGAACCGTATGAGAATAGGGTGCCATTTGAGGTACAGCCCTTGAAACAATGTGGCTAGAGACAAGGCAGGTGCTGAGCCCATTGCCTGTGATAACTGGGGAGAGATTATGTGACATTGTCAAACATAATGAGTGCGAGACACACTCTGTATCACCATATCCCTTCAAGAGGAAAAAGGGTGATGATGAAGTTAGAACCCCTGACACACACACACACACACACACACACACACACACACACACGCACACGCACACAGAAACACACAACACTCTGAACCCCATCAGGGGGTGAGAGGCCTGGCTGTGAAGAGAGGCAGGGGTCTACCCAGCATGACCAGCTCAGTGTCTGCTCTTTCACAGCCTGCTCATCAATCACAGCTTAACCACCACAGATAGGCAGCTCCTGTTCTTACAGGGAAGGAGAGGAACACTGCACTGTAAGTACTCCCTATTACAGGCCCATCTTACCCACCCATTTACCTGGAGATCAATTTTACAGTTCACAATCTCAAAATGGCCCCTCTTTCTGTACATGGATGGCCTTCCAACATGGTTTCCAAATTAAGCATGTAAGATGAATGATAGGAGCTGAAGTTGTGACTTCAATTAGTTTACCCATCCCTGCTTTCTTTAATAAGGCATATATTGCTTATTTTCCTTTCACCTCTACTGTTTGATTTCAGGAGGCTTGAAGCGGACATTAAAGTTGAATGTCACAGAGGGGTTTGTTGGCCTGTGTAACACAGCCTTGTCGTCTGATTAACAGGTCGATCGCAGCAAGGAAACAAAGTCACTTCATGAATAAGTAATGGATCGGCCACACAGTGCCAACTTCCCTTTTAATTAAATTAAATCATATTAAAAAGAATAGGCAAGAGAAAAACAGCCCTCTCTTCTTAGTTCAGACCTGAAAGTGAGGTATGATTACAGTTGTCCCCCTTCGGAATTAACGACCATCATTAAAAAAGATGACTTTCACACAGTCCCTGTTCCCAAAGTCACTGAACAGAAATGGAAAACGGGACCCTTTGTAACTTTGGCTTAACAGCTCTATGAAGGGGAAATATATGGGACTGTGGGACTTACATTGTTCTGGAAGCCCTTTTTCACCTCCAAACATCTGAACACTCACAGCTAACATTCTTCTACTGCTGAACTGGCCATTGATAGCCATCCAAAGGGCCAGAATTAAATAAAACTGTTGGTGGACGAGAGATGAAAAGGAGTCTGACACAGTAAAAAGTCTGATTTATGAATCTTAGTGTGGGTTGCTATGGGTGCCCTGGTGCCATGGCAACAAAGTACGCAGTAAATACGTGATGGTGAAGGAGGGGGAGGAGGGAGAGGGTAATCAACAAAGGCCAACTTCTTCAGGATTGGTGGGTCCCCTGCGGGCCGGTTGAGCTAATGTAGGCTAATGCGATCAGCATGAGGTTGTAAACAACAAGAACATTTTCCAGGACATAGACATATCTGATATTGGCAGAAAGCTTAAATTATTGTTCATCTAACTGCACTGGACAATTTAAAGTAGCTATTACAGTGAAAGAATACCATGCTATTGTTTGAGGATAGTGCACAGTTTTGAACATGAAAAGTTATTAATAAACAAATTAGGCAGATTTGGGCAGTCTTGATACAACAGAAATGCAATGGCTCATTGGATCCAGACTGAAACTTTGTATGTACACTGCTTCCATCTAGTGGCCAATATCTAAATGGCACCGGGGCTGGAATAATAAATTATGTCCTTTCTTTTGTATTTCAAAGAATATGGTAAAAAAAAGTTTGTTTTTTCTTTGTATTATCTTTTACCACATCTAAATGTGCTATATTTTCCTACATTCCTTTAACATTTCCACAAACTTCATAGTATTTCCTTTCAAATGGTACAAAGAAAACACATGTACTTGCTTCAGGGCCTAAGCTACAGGCAGTTAGATTTGGGTATGTCATTTTAGGCTAAAATTGAAAAAAAGGGTCTGATACTTAAGAGCATAAATTATTAACATCTAATAGTCTACAACCGAGGTATGAACATCTTAATTCCCTCCCTCCCTCCCTCCCTCCCTCCCTCCCTCCCTCCCTCCCTCCCTCCCTCCCCCTCCCTCCCTCCCTCCCTCCCTCCCTCCCTCCCTCCCTCCCTCCCTCCCTCCCCTCCCTCCCTCCCTCCCTCCCTCCCTCCCTCCCTCTCTTCCTTCAACCCTCACCCCATTCCAGTGAATCCAGCCAGCCAGTGTAGTGCCAGGGGAGCAGTGGTTGCTTTTAACCCACTGTTGTGTGCTGCATCCTGGGGCAGGACTGTGCATTGTCTGCTGCCACATGGAGGCCAGCTTCAGCTCCGGATCCTACCCAGAGATAAGCCTGCTGCTTCCTGACCTTCTTAGTCACCCAGCTGGCACTAACTTCCAAATAATTATTACCCCAATTACCCAGTAAAACTTGCTCCTCTTTTGTGTGGTATTTTCTACAGGCCGAGGAGATAGGATTTAAGGGAGAAGCACCGACTAAGAGATAGGGCCTACTCCATAACTCCATGTGGCTCTGGCTATTTAATTTCTCCCTCAATCACTATAGAAGTTACAGTGATGCACACTTCAAATCATAGACTGCACTGTACATTCTAGAATTTTGCATCTATTTACTTTATACCAAATCCATTTTTATGGATGGAGAGGGCAGAAATATTGCCACAGTGACTCCTCTTCAGAGAGGGGAGGAGGAACCGCAGAGAAGGGGTGGATCCCCCCCAGTGCAGCTGTCTATATTCTAGCTAGGTTAGTGAGCTTCACTTTCACTTTTGAGAAGCTGGGCCCCAGCTCCTACATCCTCCATCCTCCACTTCCCTCCACACAGACAGCAGAAGAAGGTCCCTGTAGCTGGATTAGTCTGCTCCACCTGCACCAGGAAGAGATGAGCCATACATCTTACACCCTCCACTTCCCTCCACATATTCTCACAGTCAGCACATCCCACAGGGGAAAGGGAGGAGGAGGCCCTGTAGCTGGATTAGTGAGCTCCGCCTGCACCAAGAGGAGATGGGCCAGACTTTTCTCCCTCCTTCCAGCTCTTACACAGCTGGAGGGGTAATGACTTTGAGACTCACCAGAGAGGTGAAAGATTAAATATGCAGAACCTCGTCAAATATGGGTTCAAACTAAGCCATTCGTCTGTGTAGTAGTCCATGAACTAGAGCCAAATAGGGCTGCCTAACTGATCAAACTCATTGCAAAACATTAGGGAATATCCAAGATTAACAGAGTAAAAAGGGCAACGCCCAACATTTCTGTCAAAGCATTCAGAAAGTATTAGACCTCTTGACGTTTTCCACTTTAATTTAAGTTATAGCCATATACTATTGATTAAATTATCTCATTGATTAAATCCTTTTCCCCCTCATCAAACTACACACAATACCCCATAATAAAAATAAAAAACAGTTTTTTATAAATTTGTACAAAATCTGAAATATCACATTGACATAAGTATTCAAATCAAATCAACTTTTTATTTGTCACATGCGCCGAATACAACAGGTGTGGACCTTACAGTGAAATGCTTACTTACAAGCCCTTAAACTGACTATGCATAGATAATAACAGGTAGCAGCAGCATAAAGGGGGAGGTGCAAATAGTCTAGATAACCATTTGCTTAGATGTTCAGGAGTCATATGGCATGGGGATAGAAGCTGTTTAGAAGCCTCTTGGACCTAGACATGGCGCTCCAGTACAGTCTCCAGTACAGTCAGAGAACAGTCTATGACTAGGGTGGCTGGAGTCTTTGATCATTTTTAGGGCTTTCATCTGACACCGCCTGGTATAGAGGTCCTGAACGGCAGGAAGCTTGGCCCCAGTGATGTACTGGGCCGTACACACTACCCTCTGTAGTGCCTTGAGATTGGAGGCCGAGCATGTTGGTGATGTGGAAACCAAGGATCTTGAAGCTCTCAACCTGCTCCACTACAGCTCCATCGACGAGAATTGGGGTGTGCTCGGTCCTCCTTTTCCTGTAGTCCACAATCATCTCCTATGTCTTGATCACGTTTAGGGAGAGGTTGTTGTCATGGCACAAAATGGCCAGGTCTCTGATGACCTCCCTGTAGGCTGTCTCGTTGTTGTCGGTGATCAGGCCTACCACTGTTGTGTCATCTGCAAATTAAAGATGGTGTTGGAGTCGGGCCTGCCCGTGCAGTCATGAGTGAACAGGGCGTACAGGAGGGGACTGAGAATGCACCACTGAGGGCCCCCCGTGTTGAGGATCAGCGTGGCGGATGTGTTGTTACCTACCTTTACCACCTGAGGGCGGCCTGTCAGGAAGTCCATGATCCAGTCGCAGAGGGAGGTGTTCAGTCCCCGGCTCCTTAGCTTAGTGATGAGCTTTGAGGGCACTATGGTGTTGAATGCTGAGCTGTAGTCAATGAATAGCATAGTTGTTCTCACATAGGTGTTCCTTTCGTCCAGGTGTGAAAGGGCAATGTGGAGTACAATAGAGATTGCATCATCTGTTGGGGTGGTATGAAAACTGGAGTGGCTCTAGGGTTTCTGGGATAATGGTGTCGATGTGAGCCATGCCCAGCATTTGAAAGCACTTAATGGCTACAGACATGGGCACAGGAACTTTGGTGGTCTACTTGGAACATGTTGGTATTACAGACTCAGACAGGGAGAGGTTGAAAATGTCAGTGAAGACACTTGCCAGTTGGTCAGTGCATGCCCAGAGTACACACCCTGGTAATCCGTCTCGTCCAGCAGCCTTGTGAATGTTGACCTGTTTAAAGGTCTTACTCACATCTGTTGCGGAGAGTGTGATCACACTCTCATGCATTGTTTATTTCAGCTCATGCAACATGGGACCAACACTTTACATGTGTTTATATTTTTGTACAGTGTATCTGTTCAAAGGTTTGTACTACAGTTCTTTATTGGAGTAGATCTAGTGTTTTCTCTGCCTGCCTAAATATAGGGAACTACCTCTCAGAGCTGAAGGAGCAAAAAACTCACCACTTCCTACAATGGATGTTAAGCTGCAATACACATTTTCTACCAACAAATCATATTTTCTAAATAATTTACACCAATAGGATAGTACTTTAGCACACAGTATATACAAAGAACACAAAGGTACATCATTTGAAAAGCCAACTATGCTGAAGTAATTGAATGAAAAATGATCTCTATCGCTATCCTGAGAGCATATTATAATACCATCAATGACCAAACAAATACATTGCTCAGTGTATAACATCTACAGGTGAACCAACCTAGTGATGGATTCAATACCATTAATGTCACACCAACACACAAAGGACTGGATGGATACAAAATGCCATTATTATTCCCAATCAGTCATTATAATTGAGGGTCTTTAGCTGATTGGTCCATTTGATTGTCCAGCCAGTAGCTGCCGGCCAAGTCGGAAATAACGCTCACCGGACTCCGACAGCGAGCGAGCATGCGGGCGAATAAATCATGTGTTAAAATTATATTCCGAACTAAGACTAGAGTGCATATTGATTAATAGTTATTTGTACTAACAGAGCTGAGGAGGGACAATGCCATCTATTACCTCTGCGAGAATAGCTGGATCAATACAGCCTGGAATAATCATCCTCTCTCTGGTGAAAAGAAGAGAGCAACGCGGTGGTCGCCATTCTTTTTCTTCTTTTCTGGTTGGCCCTGACAGAGCTGATCATTAAGGGAGCGGAGAGAAGCAGTGAGTGTGTGCGTGATGAAGGGGAGGGGGGTGTATGTGTGTGTGCATGCGTGTGCTAACGTGGCCGCCAGTCCTTAAAATCTGACGCTTAAATGACTTTCCTTCAATGGGGGGAAGGATAAAAAATTGCCCCTCTAATGGCCAAGGAACCTATATAATAACAACAGTTTTTGGACGAAAAGCAGTGGCGATTGTTTCTCTCTTTCTGATTGCTCTGCTTTATTTTATCAGAAAACTGAAATGTGTTTGTTTGCGTGTGTGTGTGTGTGTGTGTGTGTGTGTGTGTGTGTGTGTGTGTGTGTGTGTGTGTGTGTGTGTGTGTGTGTGTGTGTGTGTGTGTGTGTGTGTGTGTGTGTGTGTGTACATGCATCCCATAGCTGTGTGAGTGCCAAGCTTTAGTTTATTTATTATAGTATGAGCAATAGCAGACAGTTTACAGTGTGTAATAGTACAGACTAAACAACAGTAACTATTAAAAGTAATTTAATGGCATTTTACTGCAATTATTCCCATGGTGTTCTGGGTGAAATCATTGTAGATGTACAGGGAGATGTTATTTTAAGAGATGATGACTCAGCTCTCCATTACTTCTAAGAAGATCAAATTGATCACGGCTCTCTATGGAAAATAAACCACCACTGGTACTGCTGGTATGTAGGCAAAAACAGTCTCCTTCAATACAACATATTGGAGAGGTTTTGAGTGACAAGTGATGCATTAGACATCAATGTGTCAAAAATACTTGGTACATGTCAAATGCAATAAACTTTGTTCGGCAAGCAGCTTCAAAAATGTTCCTCCACATTTCAGTGGCACATTTTTTTACAGAGATAAACCAAGGAAAGAAAAGTATCTGCCCTCCCATTCATATCCAGTTTCTTACAAATTAGTCAGAATGCCTTCAAGCGGCGAACATACAAAATAAAAAATAAAAACTGCCTTTTCCAATTCAGTCTAGAAAAAGAGAAAACAAATGTATACCTTTCTAAACACATTAACCCAGGCCTACAGGCCTGACCTGGAGCTGCAATCTCTTCCACTATTATGATTTGATAGGCCAAATTGTTGCAATGATTCAAGTGTGGTCCTCTCTGTGGGCTGTATGTGTGGATAGGAACAGAGACTGTGGGATCCGTCCCAAATGTCATCCTATTCCTTACATACTGCACTATATAGGGAATACAACCCATATGGCTTTGACCAAAAGTAGTGCACAATAATGGAATAGGGTGCCATTTGGGATGCAACCTATAATTTTACCACAGGAGCTGAAGCAGGAGGAGAGGAGATGCCAGTAAAATCACAGGTTATGAAGGCACTTGGCGTTGTGAAATCCGACACCTCTTGTAGAGCTTGTGCAATGTGTTTTGTGTGTGTTCAAGTGCATCGGTACAGTTGTGCTTGTTCAACGGGTGAGTGTGTGTTTCTATGTTCTATGTACTTCTTATATGTATTTTCAAGTGCAAGTATGCGCATATGCTTGTCTGTATGTGTGTGCACCACCGTATTTATGTGTACTTGTGCCCTGTGTGACACCAAGCACCCCCCACCCCCACCACCATTGCTTGTCTCATGTGGCGAGGAGACCTGTTCAGTACTAACAGCAGTGAGCAGGAAGAAATATGTCAACGCTATCTTAGCATGGGGTCACGACCAACCCCTGGGCTATTAACCCTACACAAACTCACTAATACAATGACACATGATTAAACCAAACCCATCACACAATATCTAAAAATACAGGGAGAGAAGCTGCAGACAGTGTCAAGCAAAGGGCAATCTATTAGAGGAAGCAACACTGAAAGAGATCAAATCAAATCAAATCGAATTTATTTATATAGCCCTTCATACATCAACTGATATCTCAAAGTGCTGTACAGAAACCCAGCCTAAAACCCCAAACAGCAAGCAATGCAGGTGTAGAAGCACGGTGGTTAGGAAAAACTCCCTAGAAAGGCCAAAACCTAGGAAGAAACCTAGAGAGGAACCAGGCTATGTGGGGTGGCCAGTCCTCTTCTGGCTGTGCCAGGTAGAGATTATAACAGAACATGGCCAAGATGTTCAAATGTTCATAAATGACCAGCATGGTCGAATAATAATAAGGCAGAACAGTTGAAACTGGAGCAGCAGCTCGGCCAGGTGGACTGGGGACAGCAGGGAGTCATCATGTCAGGTAGTCCTGGAGCATGGTCCTAGGGCTCAGGTCCTCCGAGAGAGAGAAAGAGAGAGAATTAGAGAGAGCATATGTGGGGTGGCCAGTCCTCTTCCGGCTGTGCCGGGTGGAGATTATAACAGAACATGGCCAAGATGTTCAAATGTTCATAAATGACCAGCATGGACGAATAATAATAAGGCAGAACAGTTGAAACTGGAGCAGCAGCACGGCCAGGTGGACTGGGGACAGCAAGGAGTCACCATGTCAGGCAGTCCTGGGGCATGGTCCTAGGGCTCAGGTCCTCCGAGAGAGAGAAAGAGAGAGAGAAGGAGAGAATTAGAGAATGCACAGAACGAATTAGATTCACACAGGACACCGAATTGGACAGGAGAAGTACTCCAGATATAACAAACTGACACCAGCCCCCCGACACATAAACTACTGCAGCATAAATACTGGAGGCTGAGACAGGAGGGGTCAGGGGACACTGTGGCCCCATCCGAGGACACCCCCGGACAGGGCCAAACAGGAAGATAACAAGGAATCAAGGTTCTGGGGTCACCATGATGTCTCAAAGTGACTGTTTTCATTCTGAAGGGTGAAGGCCATGGTGGAAAGGTGGAAGCATTCTCAACTACAGGCCTTGCTCAGTCGTCTGTGTCATCAACAGGCCTCTACTGGTCAGGTGTGACAGATGGTGGGAGACGGGGACGGGGGGGGCTTTGGGAATTGTTCCATGGAGTTCATGGAGTAAGGGGCGTCCCAACCTACCCCTCAACCCCACCTGAGAGCAGCACGGGCTGGCTGTGGGGCTGTCTGTGAGGGGTTTCTTGGGGTTCCCCTCCCCTCCGTGGTTCTTAACTGTCTGCTGGGAGATGACATACTGGGGCCAGGCACCTCTTCTTGTCCTCAGCCAAACAGGACAAACACAGTGCAGACTCTGGCTGTGACATCACACTAGCATACTCTGTTAAAATGGCCAAGCAGAGATTGTATGTGGCAGTTCACTACAGTGTGGAGCTGAGATGACTGTTGTTGTTTAGTAAAAAAACAAGCCGGATTGCAAGAGAATGGTCTATTCTGGGCTAAAATGCATCCTTAAAAGTTGCACTGTGATTTCTCATTTCTAAATCAAGAAAGGTGTCATAAAATGACAATACCTACAGTACATAACTGCTTGAACATATGATAATTACCACCGAAAGTGGCCAGAAATATCTACATGTATGAAATGCTTTTCCAAATGACAAACATACTATCTACCAGCACTGGGTTTCCATAGAAACTAGATGCACTGTAACAGAGAAACAGTAACAGTTTGTTTGTCAAGCAGCTCCAACGAGAGGCAAAAATGTCTAGGCTTCAGCTGAGAGATCTGTAGTAAAGCATGTCCATAGGAAGAACAGAGATATCCTTTTCTCTTCTGATTCACATTCACTCACACATCAATAAGCTATATTCTATGGAAAGCTTCATCGAGTGTAATAGGCCATTCCTGACAAAGATATTGGAAATAAAATGATCAAGTATAATTATACAATCAACGACCATGCACCAGTCAACCATGCATGTATTTATGTGTTGTCATCATCTAGAGAGAGAGAGAGAGAGAGAGAGAGAGAGAGAGAGAGAGAGAGAGAGAGAGAGAGAGAGAGAGAGAGAGAGAGAGAGAGAGAGAGAGAGAGAGAGAGAGAGAGAGAGAGAGAGAGAGAGAGAGAGAGAGAGAGAGAGAGAGAGAGAGAGAGAGAGAGAGAGAGAGAGAGAGAGAGAGAGAGAGAGAGAGAGAGAGAGAGAGAGAGAGAGAGAGAGAGAGAGAGAGAGAGAGAGAGAGAGAGAGCTCCTTCCTGCAGTAATCAGCTACCTATGGTTCCTTAGGCTTGGGTTGGGGTAACACCTGGCTGTAGTAGCAGTATTATACAATATTATAGTATTTCACAGACCTGGCTGCCTGGCCAGAGGCAGAATACAAACTGAACCGAGTACAATGTATTGTATCAGACAGATCTGGCAGCCTGGGCAGAGACAGGAGTCCTTGGATGTAGAGAATACCTTATATTCAAATCAAAGTGCACTCTGTTAAAAACGTTCAATGTACTTTAATGACATATGAAACAGCAGGACAATTCCAATCATTTTTTGACAACTTCTGGGGTGCCACAGATGTTCCCTGATCTGGTACCCTGAAGGACAGTGCCAGTCACACACCTATTCACATGGGGTTTCTCCCTGAGGCCTACCTGACCTCAAGGCATGCCCCCACTTACCTGGTGACCTCTGCACCCCTGTCTGGGCTTCACTCCTACCTCACCCTCTCTAGACCTCCAGGGCTGTAGGCCTACACTCCCTGCACTCCCTGACTTGCCTGCCTTGCTTGCCTGCCTGCCTGCCTGCCTGCTTACCTGCTGCCCTCTCACTGGGCCTAAGAGTTCAGATTACTCCTACCCATGGAGCTCTACCTTTTGTCCTCTCCACAGCCTGAGTCCAGCCCTCCAGGCCTCTAGGCCTACACTCCCTGTCCTACCTACCTGCCTGCCTTCTCCCCGGGCCTAAGACTTCAGCTTACTCCCTGGACCTCCAGACCTCTAGGCCTCCACACCTATGCAGGATCATTTAAATGTTTTTTCATTCAGTTCTGAATTAATTCCAATGGCAACAAATCCCATGTAGTTGGAGTACATTTTCATTATAGAGAAGAAGGAGAATAAGTCATCTTTGACTTCTGAGTTTTAATAAATTAAAATGTGGTATCTCTGCTGCCTGTATTTCCTCACAGCTGTCAAAATGAAAATGAATGCCGTCCTGCGTCATCTCTGAATACCGGCGATGGCATTTGCAGGTGGTATAAAATAGTAACTGATTGTCTCCAAAAGAAGCAGGGAGCGGAAAACTAAAACTACTGAAAACAAAATTGAACTGATAGACCCAATTCTTTTAGACCCACTTTTCACTGATAACGTGTCCCTAGATGTCATCTCTTGCTGTATAATATTCATGAATCTTGACACAGACGACTGGTAATTGGGCCATTGCAGGAATGGAAAAATGATCTGGCAAATTAAGTGCAATAAACCAAGATGGATAAAGAATAACTTGGTCTGGAATCAGGAGACAAGGAGACCTGATCAAATCAGTTAATGTCATGTTCTCCCTCTCTCTGTTGTTTGAAACCAGAGCTCACTAAAGTGTTATCTCTGCAGTATGAAGGTGTGTGTCTGTGTGTGTGCGTCTGTGTGTGTGTATACACTGTCACGGCTGGTTACCCAAACACAGAGGGCTCTATTGAATCCAATCCGCTTTAGCAGACATCCACATAGCTGTTGTTTTGGCGGTGTCGGAGGTGGAACTGAGTTAGAGCTGTCAAATCCACAAGTGGCTCTACCTAAAAGTGGACATTGCCATTGCCTGCACAAAGTCATATTATCAGTCCCAAGTCCCATGCAGCCTTGTTTACAAGTTGGATCACTGGAATGTGAGATCTAATCTACACCTCCATTAGGATGATAGAAACCCTCATTATTTTGTTTAATGATTTTTCAATTTCCGTGTAATTATTTCTATATATAGCCTACACTTCATCAGTCTGAACTTCCAACGGGAGTGGGGCAGGAGTGGCTTCTCCACCGCCAAAACTATCCGCTATACAGGTGTCTGCTATCACTGGTTAACGCTTGATCTGATTAAATCTAGACCAGAGTCATGGAGGGATACAACAGTACGTTGTGTACGTCCCAAATTACACATTGTTTCCTGGGAAGTGCAGTACTTTTGATCAGAGCCCTATGGTGGTGAAAAGTAGCGCACTACATAGGGAATATGTTGCTATTTGGGGCAACAGCACAGTGTTTCAGTGGGTAGGATCTCGATGAATAGTGATACTCAGAGAGATTCCATCTATCAATATTAAATATTTTAACAAAGTAATTAAAAATGGACAAATTGTGTTTTACTTTAAAGGGGCAGTGCAGTCAAATGTGATTTTTCTGTGTTTTATACACTACATGACCAAAAGTATGTGGACACCTCTCCGAACATTCCAAAATCATGGGCATTAATATGTATTTGGTCCACCTTTGCTGCTATAACGGCCTCTACTCTTCTGGGTAGGCTTTCCACTTTCCACTTGGTTCCATTCAGCCACAAGAGCATTAGTGTGGTTGGGCACTGATTTTGGGCAATAAGGCTTGGCTCGCAGTCAGCGTTCCAATTCATCCCAAAGATGTTTAATGGGGTTGACGTCAAGAATCTGTGAAGGCCAGTCTAGTTCTTCAACACCGATAAACAATTTTGTATGGTCCTCGCATTGTGCAAAAGGGAATTGTCATGCTGAAACAGGAAAGGACCTTCCCCAAACTGTTGCCACAAAGTTGGAAGCACAGAATCCTCTAGAATGCTGTAGTATTAAGATTTCCCTTTACTGGAACTAAGGGGCCTAGACGGACCCATGAAAAAATGCCCCAGACCATTATTCCATCTCCAACAAACTTTACGGCGGGCACTACACATTTGGGCAGGTAGCGTTCTGGAATTCGCCAAACAAAGATTTTTCCTTCGGACTGCCAGATGGTGAAGATTCAGAAATTCAGAAAAATTGTTTCCACTGCTCCAGAGTCCAATGGCGGCAAGCTTTACAACACTCTAGGCAACGCTTGCCATTGCGCATGGTGTGTGTAGGAATGTGTGTTCGTAGGTGTTCAGAGGAATGTGTGCGGCCATGGAAAGCCATGTCATGAAGCTCCCGACGAACAGTTCTTGTTTGGAACTCGGGAGTGATGGTTGCAACCGAGGACAGACAATTTTTACGTGCTCTGCGCTTCGGCGGTCCCATTCTGTGAGCTTGTGTGTCCTACCACTTTCCGGCTGAGCCGTTGTTGCCCCTAGACGTTTCCACTTCACAATAACAGTACTTACATTTGACCGGGGCAGCTCTAGCTGGTCATAAATTTGCCGAACTGACTTGTTGGAAAGGTGGCATCCTATGACGGCGCCATGTTGAAAGTCATTGAGCACTTCATTAAGGCCATTCTACTGCCAATGTTTGTGTATGGAGATTGCATGGCTGTGTGCTCGATTTTATACACCTGTCAACTAATCCACTAATTTGAAGGGATGTCCACGCATTTGTTTATATATTATGTATATACATGTATATTCCCAAATTATGAAAATGCACTTTTAGTGTAAGACCAGTTTGAAAAGCCTGAAATTTCAGATTGTTTGCGTGGGTGGAGTTTTCACTTTTTGGTGACATCGCCAGGCGGTATATGTTAATAGACCAATAACAAAGACAATTTTCCCTCCTCTCTGCCGCTAACAGTTCGTTTTCAGGTTACACACCCCTCCCATTAAGCTTCTCCAATTGGGCCGCTCTCTCAGATCACTCCCAAACAGTTCAAGCAAAATTCTTGATTGAGAATCAGCATTTTACTAAGTAGCTATTTCTATTTTTTTTTTAACATTTTAATTGAAAATAATCACAGAAATGATTTGATATTGATATAAAAATGGACGGTTGAGCTAAAGTAGGCTAATATGATTAGCATGAGGTTGTAAGGAACATCAAAAAATTCCAAGCACATAGACATATCTGATATGGGCAGAAAGCTTAAATTCTTGCTTAAAATCTAACTGCACTGTCTAATTTAAAGAATAACATGATAATGTTTGAGAAGAGTGCACAATTATGAACTGAAAATGTATTAATAAACCAATTAGGCACATTTTAGTAGTCTTGATACAACATTTTGAACAGATATGCATTGGTTCATTGGATCTGTCTAAACCTTTTCACATACACTGCTGCCATCTAGTGCCTAAAATCTAAATTGCGCCTCGGCTTTAATAATACATCATGGCCTTTCTCTTGCATTTCAAAGATGATGGTAAAAGAAAACACAAGAAATGCATGTTTTTTTCTTTGTATTATCTTTTACCAGATCTAATGTGTTATATTCTCATTCATGAATTTCACATTTCCACAAACCGTTTCCTTTCAAATTGTATCAAGAATCCTTGCTTCAGGTCCTGAGCAACAGGCAGTTAGATTTGGGTATGTAATTTTAGGCGAAAAATGAAAAAAAAAGGGATGGATAGGGTGAAAATAGTTAAGTACAAATAATTAAGTACAAAAGGGAAAATAAATAAACATGAATATGGGTTGTTTTTCTTCACTGGTTGCCCTTATGGCAACAGGTCAGGGCAACAGGGCAACAGGGCAACAGGGCAACAGCTCAATCTTGCTGCTGTGATGGCACACTGTGCTATTTCACCCAGTAGATAGAGAGTGGTTTGTCTCCAGTAGTTCCAGTACCACCTGTTCTGTGGTTGGTTTAGAGAGGGTTTGTCTCCAGTAGTTCCGGTACCACCTGTTCTGTGGTTGGTTAAGAGAGGGGTTTGTCTCCAGTAGTTCCAGTACCACCTGTTCTTTGGTTGGTTTAGAGAGGGGTGTGTCTCCAATAGTTCGAGTACCACCTGTTCTGTGGTTGGTTTAGAAAGGGGTTTGCCTCCAATAGTTCCAGTACCACCTGTTCTGTGGTTGGTTTAGAAAGGGGTTTGCCTCCAATAGTTCCAGTACCACCTGTTCTGTGGTTTAGGTTTCTCCAATAGTTCCAGTACCACCCGTTCTGTGGTTGGTTTAGAGAGGGGTTTGTCTCCAGTAGTTCCAGTACCACCTGTTCCGTGGTTGGTTTAGAGAGGGTTTGTCTCCAGTAGTTCCAGTACCACCTGTTCTGTGGTTGGTTAAGAGAGGGGTTTGTCTCCAGTAGTTCCAGTACCACCTGTTCTTTGGTTGGTTTAGAGAGGGGTGTGTCTCCAATAGTTCCAGTACCACCCGTTCTGTGGTTGGTTTAGAAAGGGATTTGCCTCCAATAGTTCCAGTACCACCCGTTCTGTGGTTGGTTTAGAGAGGGGTTTGTCTCCAGTAGTTCCAGTACCACCTGTTCTGTGGTTGGTTTAGAAAGGGGTTTGCCTCCAGAGTACCACCTGTTCTGTGGTTGGTTTAGAGAGGGTTTGTCTCCAGTAGTTCCAGTACCACCTGTTCTGTGGTTGGTTAAGAGAGGGGTTTGTCTCCAGTAGTTCCAGTACCACCTGTTCTTTGGTTGGTTTAGAGAGGGGTGTGTCTCCAATAGTTCCAGTACCACCCGTTCTGTGGTTGGTTTAGAAAGGGGTTTGCCTCCAATAGTTCCAGTACCACCCGTTCTGTGGTTGGTTTAGAGAGGGGTTTGTCTCCAGTAGTTCCAGTACCACCTGTTCTGTGGTTGGTTTAGAAAGGGGTTTGCCTCCAATAGTTCCAGTACCACCTGTTCTGTGGTTGGTTTAGAGAGGGTTTGTCTCCAGTAGTTCCAGTACCACCTGTTCTGTGGTTGGTTAAGAGAGGGGTTTGTCTCCAGTAGTTCCAGTACCACCTGTTCTTTGGTTGGTTTAGAGAAGTGTGTGTCTCCAATAGTTCCAGTACCACCCGTTCTGTGGTTGGTTTAGAAAGGGGTTTGCCTCCAATAGTTCCAGTACCACCCGTTCTGTGGTTGGTTTAGAGAGGGGTTTGTCTCCAGTAGTTCCAGTACCACCTGTTCTGTGGTTGGTTTAGAGAGGGGTTTGTCTCCAATAGTTCCAGTACCACCTGTTCTGTGGTTGGTTTAGAAGGGTTTGTCTCCAGTAGTTCCAGTACCACCTGTTCTGTGGTTGGTTTAGAGAGGGGTTTGTCTCCAGTAGTTCCAGTACCACCTGTTATGTGGTTGGTTTAGAGAGGGGTTTGTCTCCAATAGTTCCAGTACCACCTGTTCTGTGGTTGGTTTAGAGAGGGGTTTGTCTCCAATAGTTCCAGTACCACCTGTTCTGTGGTTGGTTTAGAGAGGGTTCCTTAAGTTTGAGTCAGTAACAGTGGTCAGATGTTCTAGTTTGCTGAGTTTTTTTGTTGTTAATTCTTTCCAACGTGTCTAGTAATTATATATTTAGGGTTTCTCATAATTTGGTTGGGTCTAATTGTGTTGCTGTCCTGGGGCTCTGTGGAGTCTGTTTGTTTGTGAACAGAGCCCCAGGGCCAGCTTGCTTAGGGGATTCTTCTTCAGGTTCATCTCTCTGTAGGTGATGGCTTTGTTATGGAAGGTTTGGGAATCGCTTCTTTTTAGGTGGTTGTAGAATCCTTCCCTCCCTCCATGTGGCTGGTCTGAGTAGATGGTCTCCCTACTAGCTCCTTTGTGCCAGTGGCTCTGCCAAATATAAGATGTTTGCCTTATCAGACAAGCCAACAACCTCACACCATCCCCTCATCACCCCGTATCCCAAACTCTGGCATGAAGCCTCCTTTGAATGGGGGTAAAAAAAAATGCCGCACCACCCCCATCTCCACCCCTCTCTTATCTGCATTGCACTATTCTCTAGTAAGTTCGTCAGGCAGATAGTCACACATAGAATAAACAATATAAGGTGGCTTTCAAAGAGATCTGCTTCACATCAGCAGCACAACACTGTCATTGTTTTCAGCAGGCGCTACTTATTACATTATCTACTCCTGATATGGGGGTAGAGGGGAGAGAAAGAGAGAGTGAGGGAGGGAGAGGGATAGGAGGTAGAAAAAGGGATAGAGACAGGGAGAGAGTAGAGAAAGAAAGAGGTACGAGAGAGAGAGCGAGAAAGAGAGCGACAGAGAGAAGAGAGTAATAAGAGAGATTATAAGGTTGACCAAATCGGTAGACAGTATCACGCTACAAAGATGAGAAGTAGAATACCTTTTTCTTGTCAGTATAAGAAGGTGTAGGTATGGACTTTTCCCCGCACTGCTTTAACTCCGAGAGTTTCAAAATAAAATGCATTCTAGCCTGAAAGAAATATAGCCATCCTTGTAATTGAAAAAGCCAACTTGCCCATTACTCTCTGTAATGAAACCGAAAACATAAAAACTGTCAACACAGCAAGTTGGTTGTTAATTACATTGCTGTACTGTAAACTGTTGATTGAGTGCTGAGGCCGATGCAAGACGACATTGAGTGAGTCTTAAGCAGCAGGGAAAACCACAAGTGTAAGCTATTGTCCGTGCTAAGTATTATATCAACAGGCCAACAACACTGTGGTTTCCTCTGACAGAGCTAATCTTTCACCTCAGAGTTACTGTACACGCACACACACACGCACGTACACACCCCCCCCCCCCACACACACACACACACACACACACACACACACACACACACACACACACACACACACACACACACACACACACACACACACACACACACACACACACACACACACACACACACACACACACACACACACACACAGTCTGATGATAGAGCATTCTCAAGTCTTGGACACATCATGGCTAACTGTCTATGGAAGGCAAAACTATGCACCATATTTATGAATGTTCAGTTTTCTATCTGTTTCTGTTATTTCAACTCTTATCATTAGTCTGTCCTCTGTTTGCAGAGGCACCTGAAGTCTGGTCTTGGGGGCTTGGCTAGCTGAAACAGAACACGACAACCAGACCCAGAGGTTGGTCTGGTTGACGTGTGTTGTTTCAGGGGTAGCCAGCCAAGCCCTGAAGCATCAGAGACCTCAGAGCCACAGACAGTGAAGGCTCTTCCCACAGTCGCCCTACAAGACGCCTGTTGTTCTGTTCCACATCATCATCAAGGGCTAAAGAGGCCAGTGGGCATCAAAAGCTACCCCAGGCTGACCTTTGCACCACATACTACAGTATGCTACCCTCTTCACTCTCTCTCGTCCCTAGGCTACTCTGGACACACTCATACAGGCACGTTTACAAAATGCACACTCACACACTAACCAAACAAAGCCATCCTTCAGCCCTGGGACAGTAGCGGGGTGGAGTGATGATGTCAGAGTGTTTACTGGACTGCCTCCAGATCATTGGCTGAGAGGGCCAGCTGTTCATGCACAGAGGCAGCTATTGAGGGAGGAACAGGGTAGTACTGGGTGTCTGGGTGTAAAAAAAAAACTAGGAGTACGGGAGCAGAGGGCTGTAATGGCAGAAAGGAATAATGGGACAGGATAAAGCTCAGGCCTGAACCGAGGTAGACACTCACAGGGGGTTACAGTGTTAAACCTGCAGCCAGCCACGAAGCTTGACAAGCTGTACTCCACATCAACGCCCTCATTATTACACGTTTATAAGACATTTTTACTGCCATCACCACCATGCTATGATCCCTGAACATGGGTTGAAGGGAAGTAGACGTGCAGAACACAAACAACGAGACGTAAGCTGTGCTCAAACTCAAAAGGGTGTCTTCGACAAGGTGTCGGATCTAAAGTACAGCACATTCTAGATATTATCTCGGTGCTGCATTCCACTGGGGCCGGATTTAAGATTTATATAGTTGAACTACATCTCAGTGGGGGGGGGGTATATCATATCTACACCTGCCCAGCTACGTGCTGGAATCTCCACCGAGGGGTGAAAAGCTGAAAGCTACGCGGCGGCCAATTTTATATCAAGTCCTATCTCGTTCTGTCAAAAATGGTATGATAAACAACCTCTCATCCCAGAACAACACTGAACCATCTCTCCCCTCTCTTGTTCGCTCTCCTGCTTTCTCTCATTCTATCCTCAGAGTTTTTAACCATCCAAGAAACAGTCCCGATAAGCTTTAACAGATGGAGTCAGATGGAGGAGGGATGTCATAAAGGTTCTATTTTGGTGCCTGTGAGAGCAGGAGACATAACGAGTAACAATGTAATCTCCTGGGAGATTCAGTGGCGCCACTTCATTCGCTCTTTCCTCCTCATAATGAGTTGGTAATATAACTTCACACAAACACGTAGGTGCAAGGTTTTGTGTTGTGCTTAATGATAAACCTATGCGATACAGTACGGTTTCAAAAACATACTTTGGGCAACACCTTTTCGGAAAAACAATGTCCTTGGGTGGAGTTGAGTTTCAACAAGTTACTATTAAAAAAACTGCCAAACTCTAGCCTTTTTCACCTGGGTCGAGGATAGCTAGAGTATGTCCAGAGTTTACTCTCCAAGCGGCCATATCTTAAACACATAAGTAGCATTGTACAAGATCACCTGTTGACCTAATGCCTGGAAGTGTCAAGGAGCTTAAGACTCTGGGTCTGCTCCATTTATCTCCCTGTGTCACACACACCACACACAAGTATGCACTCGCGCAAACAGACACACACATGCCAGATGGTGGGAACTACATGTTTGTCCATGTAAACCCAGCCTCCATTAAAGACAAGCCTCATACAACCAGAACATATGGCATTTGGCCAAAAAAAATAGAAAAAAAGAACAGAGGGAGTGAAAGAGTAAAACACATTCTTGTAGTGCTGAGGGTCCAGGGTGTAGGGGCATTATGGTGGTGGTTCCTAATCCTCCTCCTCTCCAGGTGGTGAGAGAAGGGATAACCTGAGGAACAATGGGAAAGACCAGGAATTCCCAGTCTGTCCCATATGGGCTTTATGAACTCTGAAGGCGCAAAGCTGAGGAGGTGTGTGTGTGCATGTGTGTCTATATGTGTGTGTGTGTGTATCAGCGTTCATTTGTGCGTGTCTGGTGGGCAGACTGGGATGGATAGAGGAGGGGATAGAGTGATGAGGGAGCGGGGAGCGGGGAACTCTCATTGTTTGCCCAGGCCTAAGTAGGGATTAGTGGCTTGCTGATGGTAGCTGTCAGGGCCCCATTGTGACAGCCGTGAGGGGCCGGAGGCTTAATGAAAATGGCCGTGTCGGGTGTGACCCCGTCTTAGGGGCCCGTCGAGTGATCTGTGTCCGAGGGTTGCCACTGACCGCACACACACACTAAGAGGCATATTGGAACACACATACAGTGCTCTCACACGTTCATGCAAATTCCTATGCATGCTTATCCATCATACTGTCAAATGTCCAAGATACCCACCCACATGTGTGTGCTCACACAGAAACACCTGTGCATGCACAAACACATGTACGCATGCACTGACTTGACACAGCACTGATACAATCCCCTCCATTGTAAGGAGTGTATTAAACACAGGGGAGTTATGCAGATGAGTGTTCATTTGTCTTTATTCCAGCTCTCATCCTCGCCCACACATTCACATCTCCAAAAGCCTTTTTTTCTGTATACTCTGTCTCATACATATACTTTCATGTGTCACAGTTGTGTGGGAAGAAAACATTGATCTGTCCCTAGAACCCAGCGCTGCACTCTGCCAAACACACCAGAGAAAAAACACACAAACACACCAGACGAGAGAGAGATTTTATTGAGGTCTAGTATCTTTTCCAACATCATCATACCCACAGTGACAGGGTTGTCAGATCACAGACATCAAATCCACTTTTATTTGCAGGTGCATTTTTACTCTGCTCAATGTATAATATATATTTTCCAGGCTAACTTCCCTGATACAGTAGGGCACAGGATTTTTCCAGGTTAGATCACATTGTCAGGATTTCCATATCACCTAAATACCCAGTAGCCTTTTGTCTATTTAACATTACATTTGTCAAAACAGGAATTTTTTTTACATCTGGCTAGAAATTAAGGAATTTTTCAGAGAAAAATGTCCTCATATGTGTTACCTACTGTATATGCCCTCACTAGAATCCCCATACTTTAATGAAGACGGGTTCTCCATTCTAGAGGGGGAGATCAACCATGTCCATGTCCAGGCCCAGGGACATGTACTAGTCTGTAGGACCTAAATGCCTTAACTGGACAAGAATTTGACACTCTCAGCAAACAGGTGACAAACACCTACCTGGATATGACAGCATTTCCTTGCAGATATGCCCCCCTAGACAGAATTATGACAAAACAACAAAAATGGGTCACAACTCCTACAGCTCTGTTTCACGATGGTAGAATTCGTGAGGACTCTTATGATAAGTATACATACATCTCATCCCTTGGCAGTAGTACTGTAGATTACTTTGTCACTGACCTCAAACCAGAGTTTCTCAGAGTGTTCACAGTCAGCCCACTGACACCCCTATTAGATCACAGAAAAAGTCTACTTGAACAGAGCAATAATCAATCATGAGGAATCAAAGCCAAAAGGAACTGCATAATATTAAGAAATTATAAGGGCACAAGGCGAGACCAAGCGCAGACGCGAGGCAGATGGTGTGAGTCTCTGATATTTATTTTAGCCAAAAGGGTAGGCAAGAGAATGGTCGTGGACAGGCAAAAGGAGTCTAGGAGGTACAGAATGGCGGGCAGGCTCGAGGTCAGGGCAGGCAGAATGGTCAGTCAGGCAGGTACAGAGTCCAGACAGGCAAGGGTCACAACCGGGAGGACTAGTTAAAACAGAGAGATGGGGAAAAAGCATGAGAATGGGAAAAAACACGTGGTTGACTTGACAAACAAGACGAACTGGCAATAGGCAAGCAGGGAACGCAGGAATAAGCACCCAGGGACTAATTAGGAAAACAGTTGACACCTGGAGGTGTGTGAGACATTCACAAAGACAGGTGAAACAGATCAGGTTGTGACAGTACGGGGTAACTGTCGACGAACAGCAGTGGGACTAAGGACTCTAGAAATGGGGAAAGAACCAATGAAACGGGGGGAAAGTTTGCGGGATTCCACCCAGAGGGGCAGGTCCCATGTGGACAACCATACTCTCTGCCCAACCCAATAGTGGGGAGCCAGAGTCCGGTGGCGGTCCGCTTGTCCATGATACGTGGAGGTGGTCTTGAGAAGAGCCGCCCAGGTTTTTTTCCAGGTACGCTAGCAGTGGCGGACGAACATCTGGGCTGAACGTATGTTGACCTCAACATCTTGCTCTGGGAAGAGCAGGGCCTGATACCTCATGGAGTATTCAAATGGGGAGAGTCCAGTAACCGAGCAGGGAAGAGTGTTCCTGGCATATTCCACCCAGACCAGTTGCTGACTCTAGGTGGTGGGATTACTGGCAACAAAACAGCAGAGTGTTGTCTCCATGTCTTGATTGGCTCACTTCGACTGGCAGTTGGATTGGGGATGAAACCCAGAGGACAGCTGACTGATGACCCAATAAGGGTGCAGAACGCCTTCCAGAACCGGGACAAAAACTGAGGATCCCGGCCCGAGACAATGTCAACCGGGAGTCCATGGATTTGGAAGACGTGCTGCACCATAAGCTGGGCCTTCTCCTTGGTGGAAGGTAATTTAGGAAGAGGGATGAAATGGGCGGCCTTGGAGAATCTGTCAACCACCGTCAGGATGGAAGCCCAGTGACAAAATGCAGGGAAATATGGGACCAGGGGCAATGAGGGACAGGGAGTGGCTGTAGGAGGCCAGACGGAGCTTGCGGTGGAGTATTGCTTTGTGCGCACACCATGCAGCGACGAAGGCCGAGATATCAGGAACCATTGTGGCCCACCAGACACATTGACAGAGGAAAGCCAAGGGTAAGCCGAGTACAAGGATGACAGGTAAGCCTGGAGGAGTGAGCCCGTTTCAGGACCTGAGGCTGGACCGAATCAGGAATGAACATCTGATTAGCCGCCCCCCCCCAGGGTCCGACTTGGAACGTGTGCTTTGCGGACCAGAGCCTCAATTCCCCAAACAACTGAAGCAGCCAATCATGAGGCAGGGAGGATGGTCTCAGATTCAAAGGGAGTGGCAGTGGAACTGTACAGACGGGAGAAAGCGTCCGGCTTCGTTTTTTGACCCTTGGCGGTAGGAGATGGTGAAATTGAAACTGGTAAATAACAGGGCCCAACGAACTTGCCTTGGGTTGAGGCGCTTGGCAGTGTAGAGATATTCTACAATAGTATGATCCGTCCCTACCAGAAATTTTGTTCCTCCCATTCCAGCCAGTGTCTCCACTCCTCCAAAGCCATCTTAATTACAAGGAAACATTCCGAACATCGTAGTTCTTCTCCGCAGAGTTGAGATGATGGGACATGAAGGCACAGGGATTAAGCTTTTGGTCCTGGACAGATCTCTGGGAAAGAAAGGCCCCTACTCCCATATCGGAAGCATCAACCACAAACTGACGAGTCAGGTCCGGATGGATGAGGATGGGGGCAGTAGTAAATCGCTACTTTAGATCCCCAAAATCTTTGTCCACTGCTGGAGACCATGTGAACGAGACAAATTTGACCCCAATAACTATCATGGGAAATGCATCAACAGCGACCTTGGGAAATCATCTGCATTATTATTAACAGCAGACTCATACATTTCCTCAGTGAAAACAATGTACTAAGCAAAAGTCAAATAGCTTTTTACCAAATTACCGTACGCAGACCATGTCTTCAACTTTCACATCCTAATTGACAAACAAAGAAAACAAAGGCAAAGTCTTCTCATGCTTTGCTGATTTCAAAAAAGTGTTTGAGTCTGCCATACAAATTGATGGAAAGTGGTGTTGTAGGAAAAACATGCAACATTATTAAATCCATGTACACGGACAACAAGTGAGCAGTTAAAATTGGCAAAAAACACACACACACAATTTTTTAACAAGGCCGTGGGGTGAGACAGGGATACAGCTTGAGCCCCACCCTATTCAACATATGCTGAATATCAAAGAATTGGCGAGGGCACGAGAGCATTCTGTAGCACCCGGTCTCACACTACTATATTGTGAAGTCATATGTCTACTGTTTTCTAATAATCTGGTACTTCTGTCTCCAACTAAGGAGGGCCTACAGCAGCATCTACAGTTGAAGTCGTAAGTTAACATACACTTAGGTTGGAGTCGTTAAAACTTGTTTTTCAACCACTCCACAAATTTCTTGTTAACAAACTATAGTTTTGGGCAGTCATTGGGGATATCTACTTTGTGCATGACACAAGTAATTTTTACAACAATTGTTTACAGACATATTATTTAACTGATAATTCACAGCATCACAATTCCAGTGGGTCAGAAGTTTACATACACTAAGTTGACTGTGCCTTTAAAAAGCTTGGAAAATTCCAATGATGTCATGGCTTTAGAAGCTTCTGATAGGCTAATTGACATAATTTGAGTCAATTGGAGGTGTACCTGTGAATGTATTTCAAGGCCTACCTTCAGACTCAGTGCCTCTTTGATTGACATCATGTGAAAAGCAAAAGAAATCAGCCAAGACCTCCACAGTCTGGTTCATCTTTGGGAGCAATTTCCAAATGCCTGAAGCTGAAGGTACCACGTTCATCTGTAGAAACAATAACAAGTAAGTATAAACACCATGGGACCACGCAGCCATCATACCGCTCAGGAAGGAGACGCATTCTGTCTCCTAGAGATGAACATACTTTGTTGCAAAAACTGCAAATCAATCCCAGAACAACAGAAAAGGACATTGTGAAAATGCTGGAGGAAAAAGGTACAAAATGATCTATATCCACAGTAAAACAAGTTCTATATCGACATGACCTAAAAGGCCGCTCAGCAAGGATGAAGCCACTGCTCCAAAACCGCTATAAAAAAGCTAGACTACGGTTTGCAACTGCACATGGGGACAAAGATCGTACATTTTAGGGAAATGTCCTCTGGTCTGATGAAACAAAAATAGAACTGTTGGCCATAATGACCATCGTTATGTTTGTAGGGAAAAGGATGAGCCTTGCAAGCCTAAGAACACCATCCCAACTGTGAAGCACAGGGGTGGCAGCATCATGTTGTGGGGGTGCTTTGCTGCAGGAGGGACTGGTGCACTTCACAAAATAGATGACATCATGAGGTAGGAAAATTATGTGGATATATTGAAGCAACATCTCAAGACATCAGTCAGGAAGTTAAGGCTTGGTCGCAAATGGGTCTTCCAAATGGACAATGACGCCAAGCATACTTTCAAAGTTGTGGCAAAATGGCTTAAGGACAACAAAGTGAATGTATTAGAGTGGCCATCACAAAGTCCTGACCTCAACCCTATCGAAAATTAGTGGGCAGAACTTAAAAGCGTGTGCGAGCAAGGAGGCCTATAAAACTCACTCAGTTACCCCAGGTCTGTCAGGAGGAATGGGCCAAAATTCACCCAACTTATTGTGGGAAGCTTGTGGAAGGCTACCCAAAATGTTTGAAGTTAAACAAGTTAAAGGCAATGCTACCAAATACTACTGGAGTGTATGTAAACCTCTGACCCACTGGGAATGTGACAAAATAAATAAAAGCTGAAACAAATCATCCTCTCTACTATTATTCTGACATTTCACATTCTAAAAATAAAGTGGTGATCCTAACTGACCTGTGATAGGGAATTGTTACTAGGATTAAATGTCAGGAATTGGAGTTAAATATATTTGGCTAAGGAGTATGTAAACTTCTGACTTCAACTGTAGATCTTCTGCATAGATTATGTTAGACCTGGGCCCTGACACTAAATATCATTAATATAAAATCAATGGTGTTCCAAAAAAGGTCCAGTTGCCAGGACCACAAATCCAAATTCCATCTAGACACCATTACTATTTTGCACACACAAAACTGTACATACCTTGGTCTAAACACCAGCGCCACAGGTTGCTGTGAACGATCTGAGAGAGAAGACAAGAGGGGACTTCTATTCCATCAAAAGGAACATAAAATTCTACATCACAATTAGGATCTGGCTAAAAGAAATTGAATCAGTTATTGAACCCATTGCCCTTAATGGTTGTGAGGTCGGGGGTCTGTTCACCAACCTAGATTGTACAAAATGGGACAAACACCAAACTGAGACACTGCATGCAAAATTCTGCAAAAAATATCCTCCATTTACAATGTAAAACACCAAATAATGCATGCAGATCACAATTTAGGCCGATACCTACTAATGATAAAAATCCAGAAAAAAAGCATTTAAATTCAATATCAACCCTTTAAAGGAAGTGATTCCCAAACTTCCCATAACAAAGCCATCACATAAAGAGAGATGAGCCTGGAAAGAGTCCCCTAAGCAAGCTGGTCCTAGGGCTCTGTTCACAAACAGACCCAACAGAGCCCCAGGACAGAAACCTAATTAGACCCAACTAAATAATGAGAAAACAAAAAGATAATTGCTTGACACATTAGAAACAAAGTTATTTTGCCCCAAACAGAGGGTACACAGTGGCAGAATACCTGGCCAGTGTGACTGACCCAAACTTAAGGAAAGCTTTAACTATGTACAGACTCAGGGGGCATAGCCTTGCTATTATTGAGAGAGGCCGCCGTAGGCAGACCTATCTCTCAAAAGAAGACAGGCTATGTGCACAGTGACCACAAAATGAGTTTGAAACTAAGCTGCACTTCCTAAACCCCTGCCAAATGTATGACCATATCAGAGACACATTTCACTCAGATTACAGTCCCACAAAGAATTTGAAAACAAATCCAATTTTGGCAAACTCCCAACCTATTGGGTGAAATACCACAGTGTGCCATCACAGCAGCAAGATGTGTGACCTGTTGCCAGAAGAAAAGGGCAACCAGTGAAGAACAAACACCATTGTAAATACATCCCATATTGATGTTTATTTATTTACAACTGTAAATATCCATAATATGACATTTGACATTTCTCAATTCCTTTGGAACGTTTCTGAGTGTAATGTTTACTGTTCATTTTTATAGTGTTTTCACTTTTATTTATTATCCATTTCACTTACTTTAGCAATGTAAACATACAGGTATATATCCAATGACAATACATCCCTTAGAATTGAATTGAATGACAGAAAGAGAGAGAGTGAAAGAGAAGGCCTGGGTGAGAGAGAGGAATCTGGGATATGAATTGCATGGAAGGTAACTAAAATCAATAATTAGCTTAATTGTGTTAGTCTAATGTGTGGGAGCCATCCAAACTCACATCAGGCAGCTATGCTGCTACACCTTATGGGCTAATTAGCCCACGTTAAATCACACATCCCCACCCACCCACCCACAAACACACCACACACACACACAAACAAAACGGTTAATTGATTTCTGAATTAATAATCAAGCTGAAATTAATCTGGAGCTTCCGTCACAGTTACCTGATCACAAATAAACTAGACATGGTATATAATTCTGATACCAGGCAGTTAAATTGATTTAAGCTACAATAAATAGCAGGCTTTAACTGTCACGCCCTGACCTTAGATATCTCTGTTTTCTATATATTTTGGTTAGGTCAGGGTGTGACTAGTGTGAGTACTCTAGTGTTGGTATGTCTAGGCTTTTGTATGTCTAGGGTTGTTGTAGGTCTAGGGGGGGTTGTATTTCTATGTTGGCCTGATATGGTTCCCAATCAGAGACAGCTGTTTATCATTGTCTCTGATTAGGGATCATATTTAGGCAGCCCCGTTTCCCACTTTCTGGTGTGGTATCTTGTCTATGTGTAGTTGCCTGTTAGCACTAGTTTGTATAGCTTCACGGTTTGTTTGGTTGGTTTATTCGGTGTTCATTCCGCTAATAAAAAGAATGTACGCATACCACGCTGCGCCTTGGTCTGATCTGTATAACGACCGTGACATTAACAAACAAAACAACACTCAAATATGGACCTTGGTCAAAAGTTGTGCACCAGATAGGAAATAAGGTGCCATTTGGGATACAACCACAGTTAGGGGGAACAGAACCAAGCAGACAAACAGTTGCTGCAATAACAGCCATTACAGTTTAGATGGGTCTTGGTAAAGAGGATACTGTATGATACTGTATGCTGCTGACTCTACCAATCCACAGTGGAACATTCTAACCTCCAACCCCTCCAGGGGAGAGCAACAATCTGTCACACCCAGATAGAGTTGAAGAATGTCAGCAGGCCAGCATCAAACACCCCCCTCCCCTCCTCCCTTTCCTCCATCTACCCAGAATAACACGGTCCAGACGTCTGCCTAGGCGTGTCAGTAACACAGTCTATTAGGTCTCTAGTAGTGCCTGGTTGTGTTGTGTAATATACTGTGTTGTTTATTTATCTTGTATATTTGGACTGGATAGATTCCCCAACTCCATATCAATGAAGAGATATGTGAAAAAACACCTTGAGTCTTCCCCAAAAAACCACTGCCATGTTTCAGTCAAAGGTTTTAATCTCTTGAAACTCCCCATCCCGGTGACTGGATTTTGACTAAGCCTCAGGCTCATTAGCAATGTAGAAAACGGAACGATTTCTGAAAATCGCAAATAAAATTAAAAAATGCGCATTTGCTCTCAACAGAGTCTTTTCTTAAAACACTGTCATCTCAGATTTTCAAAATATGATTTTGAACCATTTGAAATTGACTTTTGTGTGAAAATGTTGCTAGCATAGCATTTTACTCAAAATGCTATGCTAGCTTTGCATACTCTTACACAAATTAGTCAATTTCTAAATAAATAAAATCATTTTTTGAAAATCTGAGATGATGTTTTCAATGAAAAGGCTCCCAGCCACATACCAAATGCGCATTATTTTCTTTTATTTGCGTTTTCAGAAATCGTTCCGTTTTCTATGCAATGAGCCTGAGGCTTTAGTCACAAACCCGGATCCGGGATGGGGAGTTTCACCTAGAAGTTAACAAACAAAACAACACCCAAATATGGGCCTTGGTCAAACATGGTGCAAACAGATTTGGAATCATAAGGTGTTTTTTGGGATATCAATTGACATGCAGTTAGGGGGAACAGAACCAAGCAGACTCTCAGTTGCCCCAATGGAAAAATACTTACAGTTTAGATGGGTTTGGTAACACTGGGGATACGTATGATACTGGTCTCTTATGACAATCTTCCAATCCACAGTGGAACATTCTAACCTGCAGACCCCTTGGGGGAGAAAGCAGACTCATTCCTCTTGCGTTCACAGCCAGATAGAGTTGAAGAATGAAAGACAGAGCATCAAAACCCCCTTGTCCCTTTCCTCCATCTACCAAGAATCATGGTCCAGACGTCTCCTAGGCGTGTCAGTAACACAGATGATATTTGTATTTGTAGTGCATGGTGTTTTGTGTAATATACTGTATTGTTTATTTATCTTGTTTTTGGACAAAATATCTTGTTTCCACCTTACCCCTTTTCTTCCAAAAATAAAATCCCACTACATAAGTGTCAAAGGTTTTAAACACCTACTCAATCAAGGGTTTTCCTTTATTTTTTACTATTTTCTGCATTGTAGAATAATAGTGAAGACATCAAAACTATGAAATAACACAAACAAGTGTGAAATAAAAGTGAATATATTTTATATTTATAGCCACCACTATTTGAAGAATCTGAAATATAAAATATTTTCTGATTTGTTAAACACTTTTTTGGTTACTACATGATTCCATATGTGTTATTTCATTATTCTGAAATATAGAAAAGAGTAAAAAATATTTTAAAAAATCAGTAGGTGTTCTAAAACTTTTGACTGGTAGTGTACCTGTCTTCCTCGCGTCTCCTCCCCCCTCACCTCAACCCCTTCTCCCCTACACATCCCTCCCTATTTCCCCCCTCATCCTCCACCCATCCCTTCGTGAACTCGATTCCCAGTATCTGAAGGAGGAAGATCACAATCTTCCGAAATATCTCCAGAATCCCACGAACAAGATAAACAACTCCTGTTTTTATGATTCTCCAAAAGTATCTGCAGAACAATAACCCCCGAGAGTGGATTGACGCCCCGGTGAGTAACATAATAAATAAATATAAATAATACATAATAAATAAATAAATAAATACATCTCAATGAAAATGCATCAGTTTAAGCTAGAGATATCAGTCCAAAGCATCCACCGATGTTGCACTATCAGAGCTAAAGCAGTGTTGTCGGACCATGAGACATCCTGAAAAATCGGTCTCCTCACAAAACACTTCAACCTACAAATTATTCTCCTGAACACGATGGTGGTCTCTGATCTGTTCTATGACCCACAAAGTTTCAGGGGACTCGTCTGAAGGTAGCCGGTACCGGTTTAAAAAATGAATGGAAGTATATTGCATTCAGGAAGTTTTCAGACCCCTTGACTTTTTCCCACAATTGTTACATTACAGCCTTATTCTAAAATGTATTAAATATGTGTTTTCCCTCAACAATCTACACTCAATACCCCATAATGACAAAACAAAAACAGGTTTTTAGACATTTTTTGCAAATGTATTAAAATGTCAAAACTGAAATATCACATTTACATGAGTATTCAGACCCTTTAAACAGTACTTTTGTTGAAGCACCTTTGGCAGCGATTACAGCCTAAAGTTGTATTGGGTATGACACTACAGGCTTGGCTTGTGTATTTGAGGAGTTTCTCCCATTCTTCTCTGCAGCTCCTCTCAAGCTCTGTCAGGTTGAATGGGGAGCGTTGTGCACAGCTATTTTCAGGACCTCAGGTCTTCCCACTGCAAGGATGAGGTAAGGGAAGCAAGGGAATCTATCAAATAGCATACCTCTAACTTTGTACAGTACTAATGCAATTAGTAAAATCAGTCACACTACGAAATTTTACCAAATAAAACACCATTCATTTATAATACTGTGAATATATAGTTTCACAGACATATTGTTGCATTTTTTTCTGGTTTGTGTGAAATCGTTAAGAATAATATAAAACCAGTCTGCACACCATCAAGGTGAATTGGTTTAGTCTTGAATCTTTTTTTAATTTATATTTTTTATTTCACCTATATTTAACCAGGAAGGCTAGTTGAGAACAAGTTCTCATTTACAGCTGTGATCTTGCTAAGATAAAGCAAAGCAGTGTGACACAAACAACAACACAGAGTTACACAAGGAATAAACAAGTGTACAGTCAATAACACAATAGAAAAAAAGAAAGTCTATATACAGTGTGTGCAAATGGCGTGAGGAGGTAAGGCAATAAATAGGCCATAGTAGCAAGTAATTACAATTTAGCAAATTAACACTGGAGTGATAGATGTGCCGATGATGTGCAAGTAGAAATTCCGGTGTGCAAAAGACCAAAAAAGTAAACATAAACAATATGGGGATGAGGTAGGTAGATTGGATGGGTTATTTACAGTTACAGTTATTTACATTTAGCTGCTTGGATAGCTGATGTTTAAAGATAGTGAGGGAAATATAATTCTCCAGCTTCAGCGATTTTTGCAATTCGTTCCAGTCATTGGCAGCAAGGAAACTGGAAGGAATGGCAGCCGAAAGAGGTGTTGGCTTTGGGGATGACCAGTGAGATTTACCTGCTGAGCGTGTTGTTATCGTGACCAGTGAGCTGAAATAAGGCTGAGGTTTACCTAGCAAAGACTTATAGATGACCTGAAACCAGTGGGTCTGGTCACGAATATGTTGCGAGTGCCAGCCGATTAGAGCATACAGGTCGCAGTGGTGGGTGGTAAATGGGGTTTTGGTGACAAAACGGATGGCACTGTGATAGACTGCATCCAGTTTGCTGAGTAGACTGTTGGAGGCTATTTTGTAAATAACATCGCTGAAATCGAGGATCAGTAGGATAGTCAGTTTTAGTAGGGTATGTTTGACGGCATGAGTAAAGGAGGCTTTGTTGCGGAATAGAAAGCCAATTCCAGATTTAATTTTGGATTGGAGATGTTTATTATGAGTCTGAAAGGAGAGTTTACAGTCTAGCCAGACATCTAGATATTTGTAGTTGTCCACATATTCTATGTCAGAACCGTCCAGAGTAATGATGCTATTCGGGCGTGCGGGTGTGGGCAGCGAACGGTTGAATAGCAGGCATTTAGTTGTACTAACGTTTAAGAGCAGTTTGAGGCCATGGATGGAGTGTTGTATGGCATTGAAGCTTGTTTGGAGGTTTGTTAACACAGTCTCCAAAAAAGGGCCAGATGTATACAGAATGGTGTCGTCTGCGTAGAGGTGGATCAGGGAATCACCCGCAGCAAGAGCGACATCGTTGACATATACAGAGAAAAGAGTAGGCCCGAGAATTGAACCCAGTGGAACCCCAATAGAGACTGACAGAGGTCCTGACAACATGCCCTCCAATTTGACACACTGAACTATGTCTGAGAAGTAGTTGGTGAACCAGATGAGGCAGTCATTTGAGGAACCAAGGCAGTTGAGTCTGCCGATAAGAATACGGTGAATGACAGAGTCGAAAGCCTTGGCCAGGTCGATGAAGATGGCTGCACAGTACTGTCTTTTATCGATGGCAGTTATGATATGATTTAATACCCTAAGCGTGGCTGAGGTGTCACCTGTGACCAGCTCGGAAACCAGATTGCATAGCAGAGAATGTATGGTGTGATTCGAAATGGACAGTGATCTGTTTATTAACTTTGAAAGAATTTAGAAAGGCAGTGCAGGATGGATATAGGTCTATAACAGTTTGGGTCTAGAGTGTCACCCCCTTTGCAGTTTTCAATCTTTAGGGATCTCAGACGATACAAAAGAGAGTTTGAACAGACTGGTAAAAGGGGTTGCAACAATGGCGGCGGATAATTTTAGAAAGAGAGGGTCCAGATTGTCTAGCCCAGCTGATTTGTATGGGTCCAGGTTTTGCAGCTCATTCTCTTGGTTGACAGTGTTGGGGGATGGGTAATGCATTGGTGCCAAATCAACACAAATTTGTTTCTATTTGCCTTTGTTACTTCTTTTTGATATTTATGAGTCTTATTTTGGTATATATTTTTATATTTATACAGTTTTAAATTTTATGATTTTTATTTGTGTTGTTCCAAATGTCTGGAAAAAATTACAGTTAGTGCAGAATTCTGCTTTTTGGGGTGGGGGGCTATTGGGAAATCCCAAGCGGGTTATCTTGTGCCTTTTACTGAGGAGTAGCTTCCATCATGATTGGTGGAGTGCTGCAGATTGGTGGAGTGCTGCAGAGATGGATGTCCTTCTGGAAAGTTCTCCCATCTCCACAGATGAACTCTGGAGCTCTGTCAGTGTGACCACCGAGATCTTCCCCGATTGCTCTGTTTGGCAGGGCGGCCAGCTCTAGGAAGAGTCTTGGTGGTCCAAACCTCTTGGTGGTCCAAACCTTTAAGAATGATGGAGACCACTGTGTTCTTGCGGACCTTCAATGCTGCAGAAATGTTTTGGTGCCCTTTCCTAGATCTTTGCCTCGACACAATCCTGTCTCAGCGCTCTATGGCGCTCTAATTCCTTCAACCTCATGACTTGGTTTTTGCTCTGACATGCACTGTCCGATCAATTGAATTTACCACAGGTGGGCTCTAATCAAATTGTAGAAACATATCATCATGGATGATCAATGGAAACAGGATGCAGCTGAGCTCAACTTCGAGTCTAATAGCAAAGGGTCTGAATACTTATGTAAATAAGGTATCTGTTTTTTTGTTTTTATAAATTTGCTACAATTTTGAAAAAGTTGTTTTTGCTTTGTCATTATGGGATATTGTGTGTAGATTGATGAAGGAATTAAAGAAAATCAGTTTTAGAAGAAAAAAAAGAAAAACATTTCCAGGCTTTCTTATATCTCCTAGATATAGAACTAACAACTTCAAAACATTGTTTCTTATGATTTTTTTTTTGCTCTTGTATATAGTACTAATGGAAACAGGTGTTGTCTACTATCTCCACACAGTTATTGAAAATAGCCTTTGGATAATGTCAGAAGTCCAAGACTAAAAATATTTCCTTTCCATGCTGCAGCAACTTTAGGGCCCTCGTCAAAAGAAGTGCACCAAAAGAATGCCATTTGGGACGCATCCTCTCCTTTGTATGAACGTCCATTACAAAAGAGCGGCTGTCTACTTTCTTTCTGACACCCCATTTTAGACAGGATGGAGCGGACACCTTTCTAAACCTTCCTATTAAGCCCTTCCTTTCAGGCTCTAACTGTCAGGCCTTGGAGAATGAACAGAGGGGAATTGAGATGCATAAGGAGCGAGAGAAAGAAGAGAGAGAGAGAGACCGAGAGAAGGAGGCGGGGGTTGAGATCAGATTTGAGATAGGGGTGTAGAATAGAGGTTACAGGGGTCTACATGGGTGTGTGTAGGAGGTGAGGAGGTCACAGGGGACTCAGGGAGTAATGAAGATGAAAGCTCCTGCACTTCTTTGGTTTACCCTTTGCCCTTTAATGAGGACTGCTGACACTGGGGAGGAGGTGATGTGACACATTTGGCAGCATGGCAAATTGACCTGGGATGCTGATGGATGACTGACAGCTCCTCTGGGTTCTAGACTCTCTCTTCTCTCCTGTTCTAAATGGAGAGAGGGAAAGTGGATAACAAGAAAATAAAAGAAAGTGCTAAAGCAGGCCTGGAATCGGAATCGCGATAAATTTAGTGAAAAGCCAATTAGAAATAAGTTTCAAATGTTAAAATGTTTGTATGTGTATGCATATCCTTATGTGTAGCATGTCATTATGTGTGAGAGTTAATATGATAGTTGTTTTACTAAATGCAAGTGTGTGCAAAATAAAATATGTATTTAATGTTATGGTTATTAAATACTGTTCTGGCATCTGTTGGGTCTTAGTCCATGTTCATAACAGTGAAAGTACATTTTCTTGTTCTGATGTAACACAGTTTCCCAACCCTGGTTCTCGAGTGCCCCCAACAGTATACATTTTCATTGTAGCCCTGAACAAACACACCTCATTTAACTCATTGAGAGCTTGATGATTAGTTGACAGGTTGAATCAGGTGTGCTTGTCTAGGGTTACAATAAACATGTGTACTGTTGGGGGTACTCAAGGATCAGGGTTAGGAAACACTGACATAATATCAATGTGTATCATTAGTAGTAGCTCCTGCCCTGTGTTGTGTGAATATCTTTCACTCTCTGCTGCCAAATCAAAGTGATTCAAATGAAGACCATTTGGCAAGTTGCTTTATTTTTAGCAAAGAGCTGTTTTTTATCAACTGTCACATTGACACTAGGACAAAAACAGACCTCACAACAAATCAAAATCAAATCAAATGTTATTTGTCACATTCGCCAAATTCAACAGGTTCAGATCTTACAGTGAAATGCTTACTTACAAGCCCAGAGAGAGCTTAGAGCGAGTGACAGAGAGAGGCACTGCCCTGAAGCCATGCTAAGAAAACATCTGACATTGGAATGGTATTGTTAAAACGTGCAGAATTTGGTATGAAAATATGACGGTTTTCTGTGGAAGTGGAGACTTAAAGCCCCAGAATGAGATGGTGGGTGGTGGCAGTAATGAGGTCTCGCTCTCTCTGTCTTCCCCCCCCCCTTCTCTCTGTCTCTCTCCCCCGCTCTATCCAGAGTAAGACAGGTCTGTCTGATACATGTGTAAATACAGACAACCTCTCCTGCCAGTCACTTCAAAGACCTGCAGAGAAATGGAGGAGATTGGTGAGAGTTTCTAGACAGAGGCTGTGAATCAGGAGATGACACTATTATACATCACACTGACTGTACAGTACAGACAGCAGCTTGGAGCTGGGAATGGAGAGCTTTCAGATCTGTTGTACTAATAATTGTAAGAAAGTTCCCAGCCATGAATGCAAAAACCTTCCACCTGAAAAAGTCAGCAGGTAAAACGCTTTATAACTCGTCACGAGCATGAATACGCCATTTATAATGATTTATATGATGCGTTTTCCAAAAATGTGATGTCCACACACAATAAACCTAAAGGCCATCCCACTTGAACTCACAATAATGCAATTCAAACCTCATAATTATGTCCCACCCTTTGAAGAATCTGCTGGCGCTGAATTGTGAATTACACAGGCTTTATCATAGGCCATTTCTCTTCACCCCCCCCCCCAACCCCACCCCACCCACCCCAGGGAGAATACACTATATACATGGACAAACATTATTCCCCTCCATTCACTAACGGCAGACTAGTGGGTATTAACTGATAGATATCTGGAGAGTTGCAATCCAGAGTGGGAAGGAAAGGTGGGGTGGTGGGTTTTCATACAGTGTTTCCCTCTCTCTGGTTATTTTAAAATAATGGCTGCGGGTGATGTTTAAAAAGGCTCTTGTGGGGAGAGGGGTGAGTTATGGGAGAGGGGGTGAGGAGGAGGAGGAGGAGGAGGAGGAGGCGTGTGAGTTACGGAGCGTGTCGTGGATCGGAGCACCCTCTCCGCTACGGCCTGGAGAGAGAGATGGATGATGGAATAGGCCTTTACAACTCCTGCTCACCAGGGAGGTAAAGGGGAGGCATTCACTTCTACTGCCTCAACCCCAGAGAGGACGACTGTTCCCTAGGCTGGCTAGTTGGGACTTCATAAAAAAATACAATAATACCTTATTTACATAAGTATTCAGACCCTTTGCTATGAGACACCCGAAATTAAGCTCAGCTGCATCCTGTTTCCATTGGTCATCATTGAGATGTTTCTACAACTTGGAGTCCACCTGTGGTAAATTCAACTGATTGGACATGATTTGGAAAGGCACACACCTGTCTATATAAGGTTCCAGAGTTGACAGTGCATATCAACCACTTTTTTTGTCCTCGTTTTTTTGTGGAATCATCATGCTGTGGGGATGTTTTTCAGCGGCTCTTCCTTTTCCTCCTCATTTTCTCCATCTCCTCTGCATAAGCTGATTACAGGAGACCATTTTCTCCCCCAGCCCTTGTCTGCCTGCCTGCCTGCTTGAACACAAGCTGAGACAGAGACAGATATAGAGCTGGGACAGAGGCAGAGGCAGCGGCAAGGCCCAAACTTCTTCCTCCATGAATATTAAGTGCAGGGATTTGTGTGGGGTTTGAAATTGGAAATCACAAGTTTGACTAATCAGCTTTGGAGCTTTTCATTTAGCAGGGTTGTGTGGCGGAGGGACAAATGGAGGGAGGGAGGATGGAGGAAGGAGGTTGCTGTGCGTGTGGCACAGAGCTTTTCACTAGCTCTCCCCTCATTTCCACTTGGTGCTGGAGTGCTTATTCACTGCCTACATAGGGTTTGAATAACAGGTTCCCAAAAAGACCCCAAAATAGCCACGAGGCCAATATAACAGAGAGAAGACACAAAAGCTACCGCATATATTATGTAGCCATTCAGGGCCGTAAAGTGCATTTCTTTCTTTTTTCTCTCTCTCTGACCTTGAATCAATGCTTTATTGAGAACGCTTGTTAAGGTTTGTTCAGGATCTTTGGCCTTGGTTTGCATGAGGGAGGGAGGGAGGGAGGGAGGGAGGGAGGGAGGGAGGGAGGGAGGGAGGGAGGGAGGGAGGGAGGGAGGGAGGGAGGGAGGGAGGGAGGGAGGGAGGGAGGGAGGGAGGGAGGGAGGGAGGGAAAGAGAGATAGATTACTGTTCATTTCTACATTGTGCAGGGACCTATGATAAATTCTTAATCTATCCATCGATACCAGACACACACAGCATGAGCTCATGGATCAGGAGACCTTTGTAGACATGCTCCCTGGTGAAATAGACTGTGACACATCAAGACCTTGATTCTTTCTCAAGCCCTGACTCATGATGCCTCTGTGGTGGTGGTGAAACAAAGCACAGTCCGGATGAACTGTGAACACAGAGATATTGAGGAGACTCATGAATATAACAATGAAGAAAGAGACATGAACCTTTGTTGTCTTACTCTTCTTCTTCCTCCTCCTCTTCCTCCACTGTCTTACTTAGCATATTCTCACATCATCCCATATATTAATTCACTGTTTGACCAAATCAAGTTTGGCCTAGTGGACAGAGAATGTGGGTGAAATGCTAATGATGTTAAAGCTAAACCAAAAGTTACAGTAATCAAGCATTGAGAGAGATAACATTTTGCTCTTTTTTATGTGTATAATGGAAATGTGCTTCTTACATATCCCAACTCCCACTGAGACACCCGCAGGGAGTGGGGCCATGGCCAGGGTCACCATTTTACAACACCCCTTGAGCAATTAGGGTTAAGTGCCTTGCTCAAGGGCACAGCGACAGATTTTTCACCTTGTCTCTCTCGCTCTAACCTCGAGGCTACCTGCCACCCCAGAGAGAGTGAGAGAGAGAGAGAGAGAGAGAGAGAGAGAGAGTGAGAGAGAGTGAGAGTGAGAGTGAGAGAGAGAGAGAGAGAGAGAGAGAGAGAGAGTGAAAAGAGAGCACTCATTACTGACACTACCCACCATATCACTCTATTTCTAAATCTGGGGCTTTAAGTCTCCTCTTCTACAGAGAGCCGTCAAATTTTCATACCCAATTCTGCATGTTTTAACAATACCATTCCAATGTGAGATATTTTCTTAGCATTACTTCAGCACCGTGCCTCTCTCTCATTCTCTTTCTGTCTGTTGTGAGGTATGTCTTTGCTTCACTGTCAATGTCACAGATAACAAAACACAGCCTCTCTCTGCTAAGAATAAAGTCTCTGCTTTGCCAAATGGTCTCCATTGGAAACACTTTGATTTGGCAGCAGGAAGAGAAGGCCCACACCCGACAACTGAGCAGTCAATTCAATTCAGTCGGCTTTCACAAAGCTCTCCCTCCCATCCAATTGTCTTGCATTATTAATGTATTGCTTTCTGCCTGCAGTGTGTGGGGTATGTGAAGTCCTACAACAACATTGTCACTAGTGTAAAAACCTTTTCAAAATACTGGTTTTATCACCTCACGTTCCCATCAACACTAAAAAGGAACATACACAATACCCACACTTCCTGGAACAGGTCATAAAAGCAATGTGGGTTTTAATTGATACCCTGAGTAACACTAAAACATGGTCAATAACCCATGAAGATGAACCACGGTGGCCATAATGATGGGGCAAAGTGTGATTTTTTTTATGTTTAATCAGGATAACGTGGAAAAGTGGTTCCATGGTGTCTCTCTTTCAGGGACCCTTACAGCCCATTAACCGCTTCTCTGCTCACCTGGACGCAGAGCAGTTCAGCTAACGGATAGGCGAGGGGCAGGAAGGGAGGTGCTTCCTCAGAATAAGCTGTCACACACTAATGAGAGAGAGAGAGAATTTGCTGGAAATGGGATGGAGGGAAAGATGGAGGGAAGGAATACCACAGATCTGTATGGGTTTGGTCCAATCATCTAACACCGTAGGCAAACTGTCAGCACGTGTGCGCCATCGTGTGTAAATTGGTTTTGTCCCTCCACCGTAAACGTGATCACCACATGCAGGTTGAAATATCAAAACAAACTTTGAACCAATTATATTAATTTGGGGACAGGTCAAAAAGCATCAAACATTTATGGCAATTTTGCAGCTAGCTTGCAGTTGTTAGCTAATTTGTCCTATTTAACTAGCTTGCTGTTTATAGCTAATTTGTCCTGGGATATAAACACTGAGTTGTTATTTTACCTGAAATGCACAAGGTCCTGTACTCCGACAATTAATCCACACTTAAAACGGTCAACAAAATCGTTTTTAGTCATCTCTCCTCCTTCTAGGCTTTTTCTTCTTTGGACTTTATATGGCGATTGGCATCAAACGTTCATAGCTACCACAACGACTGACCGAACTCAGTTCATCTTTCAATCACTCACGTGGGTATAACCAATGAGGAGATGGCAAGTGGGTATCTGCTTCTATAAACCAGTGAGGAGATGGGAGAGGCAAAACTTGCACTTGCACCATGTTCAGCATCACAAATAGAACTGACTTCTATTTTAGCGCTTGGCAAAGCAGACGTTCGTTGGCGCGCGTGAGCAGTGTGGGTGCAATGATTGAATAACATGTATGTTTACATTTATTTTGCAGCGCACGTGACACCAGCGGTGTGGTCAGCATGCAAGACAATTCAATAAGACTGACTGGGTTAAAATGCCAGCAGTTATTAACTTTGCTTACATTTTATTCTGGCATAAAAAAACATCAGAGGCGACGCATGCTTATAGGGAAAGACTCACATTCCCCAGAGTCCTTATAAGAGAGACAATGGCGATTTTTCTTAAACGCAACCCAAGAATTAGGAACTAGATGCTTATGTCCAAATGGCATCCTATTCCCTATGTAGTGCACTTCTTTTGACCAGGGACTATAGGGCCATTTGGAATACATCCTAGATGTCTGCAGCAAAGCAGAAAGACAGCTTATGACATCATTCTGCCATTACAGACAGTCAATAAGGGAGGGGCTGTCATTATTCTGTCACTAGCTTAGCGCTAACATGGTTTTCACAGGCCAATCCAATGTCATTAAGGCTAGCTGCTGTTCTCTGGGTTTTATTAGCTGTATTAGCTCTCTCTGGTGAGATCATGAGACCATTCCCCAGGTCTAGGCTCAGGTTGCCTGAAAACCACTTCTCCTGTCTCTACTGAGGCTCCGTAGAGAGGCTGTTAATGATCTATCCAGGCCCATGAGAAGGTCTGTGAAGGGGGAAGATGGCCATTCTTTTCCTTTCTTGTCCCACAGACCTGTCTGCTCTGCTTAATGTACTTGACAGGACAGAAGGTATGCACAGAGGAAATGACAACCATTCACTGGCAATATAGAATATAGTCATGTATAGTAATACACATACCAGTGGAGGCTCCTCAGAGGAGGAAGGGGAGGACCATCCTCCTCAGTGAATTTCATAAAAATAAAAATTGTAAAACATTTTAGATGAAACTACTAAATATATTCACGTCACCAAATAATTGATTAAAACACATTGTTCAGAAATTAAGGTCTACAGTAGACAACACTGCAGGGTAGCACAGAGGACAGCTAGCTTCCATCCTCCTCTTGGTACATCGACTTCAATACAAAATCTAGGAGGCTCTTTGTTCTCACCCCTTCCATAGACTTACACAGTAATTATGATAACTTCCGTAGGGGTCTTCCAACCTATCAGAGCTCTTGTAGCATGAACTGACATGTTGTCCACCCAGTCAAGGGATCAGAGAATTAATCTAGTACTAAAAACATACGCTACAGCTAGATAGCACTGCAGTGCATAAAATGTTGTGAGTAGTTGAGAGAGAGAGAGATGAACAGTTTTCAACAAATTAATTTCTTCAAAAAATATTTTTTTGCAGTTTCACGAGCAAACGCACCTGCCTAGTTTTGATACTCAAACACCCGGCTTATTTTCTATATTGACTAGGACGCTACTTTAGCTAATATGGTGACAACGATGTAGGCTGTGTGTAGCAATTATGACATGGTTTGTCTTGGAAAGGTTTTTCACCTGGTCATATACAGTTGATTACAGTTCATGAACCTTTTACGACTAGGGGGCGATATTTAAATTTTTGGATAAAAAATGTTCCCATTTTAAACAAGATATTTTGTCACGAAAAAAATGCTCGACTATGCATATAATTAACAGCTTTGGATAGAAAACACTGATGTTTCCAAAACTGCAAAGATATTTTCTGTGAGTGCAACAGAACTGATGTTACAGGCAAAACCCAGATAAAAATCCAATCAGGAAGAGCCGCATGTTTTGAAACCGCCTCATGCCAATGACTCCTTATATGGATTTGAATGAGCTACGAATGAGCTTACGTTTTCTATGTATTCCCCAAGGTGTCTGCAGCATTGTGACATCTTTTTACGCATTTCTGTTGAAGAATAGCCATAACGGACCACATTTAGCAAGTGGTCACATGATGTCTCCCGCAGAAAATCTTGCGTAAAATACTGAGGTAGCCATTTTTCCAATCGCTTCTTATGAGAAACCAATTGCCTCAACGGATATATTATCGAATAGATATGTTAAAAACACCTTGTGAATTGATTCTAAAAACATTTGCCATGTTTCTGTTGATATTATGGAGCTAATTTGGAAAAAGTTTGGCATTGTAGTGATAGCATTTTCCAGTCTATTTTTCAGCCAAGCATGATGAACAAACGGGAGCTATTTCGCCTACAAAAATAATATTTTTGGAAAAAAGCTGCCAGCAGAGCCTAGCATTATGCCATGATAAACTTACACAAATGCTTGTCTAGCGTTGGCTGTAAAGCATATTTTGAAATTCTGAGATGACAGTGTGATTAACAAAAGGCTAAGCTGTGTCTCAATATATTTCATTCATGATTTTCATGAATAGGAACATTTTCTAGGGATATTTATGTCCGCTGCGTTATGTTAATTCGTTTGAGGCTATGATTACGCTCCCGGATCCGGGATTGCTAGTCACAAGAAGTTTTTAGGGTCCACAAACAAAGGGTGTAGGTGAGAGGAGGAGAATGCATAGAGGAGATAAGGAATACAAAACGTGGCTGCCATGAAAGTGAACTGTTTATTCATTCTGCCGATTCTGGTGAAAGATGTTTCTTAAATTAAACAGGGATAAAAGTACCTGAATTTGTCAAATATAAACTTTAATTTGAAACTGTTGGACTAATGATTACATCCTAGATAATCTAGAGGCAGTATTGAATGTGTCACTGTCTGTCATCTCAAATGTTTCTCTTGACCTGTGTGCACCTTCATTGTAAACCTTTATTCATAGGCTAGGTTGTAGCAACCTCATGATGGGTATAGGGAAAAATAGAGTATAATGTAGTAGCGTAAATATGAATGACAGTCATCCAACATGCTGTAATAGAAATAAGGTGATGCTCATGAGAAGGAAAATCTTCCTCCCTCATCATAAACAGCACTGACCACCACTGACACACACACACACACACATCTTCACAAATACTCACACCCAAATACACACACACGCATGCACACACACACACACAAAGCAGTGGACATTTTCACTCTCTCTTTTTGCAAGAAATGATCTCCGATATGTGAACAAGGCTTAAGACAAAGTGAATGTGTCACTCCTCACTCCTGTGGATTTGAAATTATTCACCCATTCAGCTCCCAGTAATTATAATAGCTCTTCAAGATATCTGATTTGCTGTTAGCTAGGTGCTTGTTCTATACAGGGGATTGTAATGACAATAGCAGGAATGACAAAGGAATATGGATACTGCTCTTTAAATAGAGGAACTAATGCCATTATTTTTGACTGAGTGCACGGCATGCACGGGCTGGCTCTTTGGCTAGGAATGTGGGTAAGGTACATTCAATTATGTTACTGTACACAATGACTGGCTTTAGATTAGAATAAACTAAACCTCATCCGGCTTACACTGCCAAAGACTTACAAATACTGTTCTACACACACACACACACACACACTGACAGCTATAGCACCAAATACTCCTTTCCAGTGTTGGGGAAGTGATATTTATGGATTGTCTGATGCCAAAAAACAAAGGAAATGATTACCTACTTCACCCATATTTTCTTTTTGCCAATTTTGTTTTGGTGTAGTTTCAGTACTTAGCTAGACCGCTACATGGCATGAACGTAATTAACTACTGAAAAAACAACCAAGATTTTAATTTAGTTCAACTTACACCAAGCTACTGTGAAATGTAGTTAAATTAAAATGTGAACTACACATAGTTCACTACTCCCCAAATTTTGTAAAAATGTTAAAAGCACAGAGTCGGTAGGCACATTTATTGTGGATAAGACTGGATAAAAGAAAGCCACAGCCCACAGAAAGGCCAAAAAACAATGCCTTCCCTGGCCACAATACTCCCACGAGCAAACATTCAGACTAGTGGTGCATCGGATGCCTCATAACCAGCAGTCCCTGCGATTATATCCCCTGGTCTGGCGGGTTTCAGGTCATGAAATATTCTGTAGATGAGTGGCGGGCAGGTTGAATATAGAGAAAACAATACCTTAAAAATACATAAATGTACAATTCTTGTGCAATCTGGCACTTAAAGCTTAACCATGTCTGGTGAGTATGCAGGCCATGGAAGAACTAGGACAATTTCAGCTTTCAGGAATTGTGTACAGATCCTTGTGACATGCGGCCATGCATTATCATGCTGAAACCTGGGGTGATGGCAGTGGATGAACGGCATAATGGGTCTCAGTATCTCTTAACAGAATCTCTGCATTCAAATTGCCATTGATAAAATGGAATTGTGTTTGTTGTCCATAGGTAATGTATGCCAATAACATAATCTGTGATGAGCACACTTTTCCAGTGTGCCAATGGCCAACCACGGTCAGCATTTGCCCACTGAAGTTGGTTACGACGCCAAACTGCAGTCAGGTCGAGACCCTGATGAGGATGACGAGCACGCAGATGAACTTCCCTGAGACGGTTTTTGACGGTTTGTGTAGAAATTCTTTGAGTGTGCAAATCCACAGTTTCATCAGCCGTCTGGGTGTATGGTCTCAGACGATCCCTCAGGTGAATAAGCCGTATGTGGAGGTCCTGGGCTTGCGTGGTCTGCGATGGACGGATGGACGTCCTGTCAAATTCTATAATACAATGTTGGAGGTGGATTATGGTAGAGAAATTAACATTACATTCTCTGGAAATATCTCTGGTGGACATTCCTGCAGTAAGCATGCTAATTACTCACTCAAAACATGAGCCATCTATATGGCATTGTGTTGTGTGCCAAAACTGCACATTTTAGAGAGGCTTTTTGGTCCTCAGGACAAGGTGCACCTGTGTAATGATCATGCTGTTTAAGCAGGTTTTAGGCAAAGGAGAGATTCTCACTAACAGGAATGTAAATAAATGTGCGCACAAAAGTTGAGAGAAATAAGCTTTTTGTGCATATGAAACATGGGACCAACACTTCATGTTGCATTCATATTTTTGTTTAGTGTATTAACCCCTGTAGAATTAAGCATTTATTGCAGTAAATGATTCCTCCACAAAAGAAGGAGATGACACAGAAAACATTAGTGATGTCACATTGTATAATGATTGGAGACAGGCGCAGTAATACGTAATTGAGGGTCTAATTAATCTACCCAAAAATAACAAGTCATGAAAAAGGCACGGGGACGAAGCCCAAAACAAACATGTAAATAAAATACATAGGGATGTAACCCGAACAAAAGAGCAAGGTTAAAACCTCTAATAATTAAATGGGACAAAACCCAAAATAACAAGTGCATAATACAAGTAGCATGAAAGCCAAAACAACAAAGCACAAGACCAACGGACATGGGAACAATAGCCGACAAGGACAATAGGGAACAGAGGGCACATATATAACATACTAATCAGAAGGAATGGGGAGCCAGGTGTACATAATGAGACAAGACAGTCCAGGGATGGTGGTAACGAATCAGTTCAGTGACGCCTAGAAAGCAGGTGACGTAGACCTGCGGTGAGGTTGAATGGAATGAGAAGCAGTACCAGATCCGTGACAAATGATGTCATTTTGACAGTATTCTGGTGAGGAAAGGTTTGTTTAGTCTTCCAGCTCAACATATAATGACAGAAGAGAAGCTGCATGTAATCTAATGATAGTCAACTTGTCTAACAAATAACCTACTAAATGTTTTCTAGAAATTACAAGCAGAAACATGTTATGCCCTGATCTGTTTCACCTGTCTTTGTGATTGTCTCCACCACCCACCTCCAGACTCGTTTTCCCCATTAGTCCCTGGGTATTTATTCCGGTGTTCCCTGTTTGTCTGTTGCCAGTTAAAGTCTTGTCAAATCAACCAGAGTGTTTTTCCGTGTGCCTGCTTTTTCTTCTCTCCTTTGCTAGTTTTGCCCCTTGCTTGCCTTGACTCTGAACCTGCCTGCCTGACCAAACTGCATGCCCTGACCTCGAGCCTGCCTGCCCCTCTGTACCTCCTGGACTCTGACCATGTCATGATCTCATGCCTGTCCACGACCATTCATTTGCCTACCCCTTGGATTATAATAAATATCAGAGACTCGAACCATCTGCCTCCCGTGTATGCATCTGGGTCTCGCATTGTACCCTTATAAAACATAAGGCTAAATAACATCAGGCTAAATAAATCTTGCACCCCCGTCCCCAAAAAAATTATCAGTCTCTGACTGTAGCCTACAGCGCATTTTCTATATTGTACTATATCAGAGCAGCGGCATTTTCCAAATTATATATCAAAGTTGCAGTAACTCACCAGCATTACAACCAGGAATACGTCTTTCCTGAATTGGATCCTTTGTTCGTATCTCTGAGGGAAAGTGAACTTATCCCAGAGGCTGCTTCAAGTTGCCGGCGGTGGAATGGACTTATAGTCCGACTAAGGAAGCGGGCACACCATCCACCACTTCAGAGTATATTACTTGCTAATGTTCAGTCTCTGGACAATGAAGTGGATGAGCTCAGGGTGAGGATCTCCTTCCAAAGAGACATCAGGAACTGTAACATACTCTGTATCATGGCTCTATTGGGATATCCTGTACCCATCCATACAGCCAGCTAAGGTTTCAGTTCATTGCACAGACAGGAATAAAGAACTCTCTGGGAAGAAGAAAGGTGGGAAAAAAACTTATTATTAACTACTCAAGGTATGATTGTGATAACATACAGAATCTCAAGTCCTTTTCATCTGACATAGAATACCTCAAAATCAAATGCCGACCATTTTACCTCCCGAGAGAATGCTCTTCGGTTATAGTCACAGCCGTGTAAATTCCACCTCAAGCCGATACCACAACAGCCCTCAATGACCTACACTAGAACTTATGCAAACTGGAAACCACGTATCCTGAGGCCACATTATTGTAGCTGGAGATTTTAACCTCTTGAAACTCTGGGGGCGCTATATCATTTTTGGATAAAAAGACGTGCCCGTTTTAAGCGCAATATTTTGTCACAAAAAGATGCTCGACTATGCATATAATTGGTAGCTTTGGAAAGAAAACACTCTGACGTTTCCAGAACTGCAAAGATATTCTCTGTGCGTGCCCTAGAAAGTGAGCTACAGGCAAAACCAAGATGAAACGGCATCCAGGAAATGAGCAGGATTTTTGAGGCTCCGTTTTCCATTGTCTCCTTATATGGCTGTGAATGCGAGAGGAATGAGTCTGCCCTTTCTGTCGTTTCCCCAAGGTGTCTGCAGCATTGTGACGTATTTGTAGGCATATCATTGGAAGATTGACCATAAGAGACCACATTTACCAGGTGTCCGCCCGGTGTCCTGCGCCGAAATTGGTGCTCAAAACTCAGTTGCAAGTATTTTTCCATGGAATTCAGAGAAGAAAGCAGGCTTCCACGAACGATATATCAATGAAGAGATATGTGAAAAAACACCTTGAGGATTGATTCCAAACAACGTTTGCCATGTTTCGGTCGATATTATGGAGTTTATTCGGAAAAAGTTTGACGTTGTTGGTGACTGAATTTTCGGTTCGTTTCGGTAGCCAAATGTGATGTACAAAACGGAGCGATTTCTCCTACACAAAGATGCTTTCAGGAAAAACTGAACATTTGCTATGTAACTGAGAGTCTCCTCATTGAAAACATCCGAAGCTCTTCAAAAGTAAATTATTTTATTTATTTGGTTATCTGGTTTTTGTGAAAATGTTGCGTGCTAAATGCTACTCAAAATGCTAAGCTAGCTTAGCATACTCTTACACAAATTAGTGAATAGCTATGGTTCAAAAGCATATTTTGAAAATCTGAGGTGACAGTGTTGTTAAGAAAAGGCTAAGCTTTAGAGCAGGCGCATTATTTTCAATTTATTTGCGATTTTCAGAAATCGTTAACGTTGCGTTATGCTAATGAGCCTGAGGCTTTATTCACGATCCCGGATCCGGGATGGGGAGTTTCAAGAGCAAAGCAAATATGAGGAAAAACTACCAAAGTTCGATCAACACATTGAGTGTAGTACTCGTTTAGGGAAAACACTAGATCACTGCTACTCACCTTTTCCAGATGCCTAAAAGACCATTTTGCTCCTCCCTTCCTAGAAGCAGAAAATCAAACAGGAAGTACCCATGCTAAGATTTATTCAACACTGGTCTGACCAGTACTGGTGTACTGCATTAGGATCGAATAGCCCTCAAGAAATGTAACTTTTCTGGGAAGTTTGGAACCAATATTCACAGGCAGTAAGGAAAACAAAGGCTAGCTTTTTCAAACAAAAATTTGCATCCTGTAGCACAAATTCCCAAAAGTTTTGGGACACTGTCACCACCGATAAATCCACGATAATTGAGAATTTCAATAAACATTTTTCTAAGGCGTGCCATGCTTTCCATCTGGCTACCCCTACCCCGGTCAAAAGCCCTGCGCCGGTCAAAAGCCCTGCGCCCCCCACAGCAACTTGCCCAAGCCTCCCCATTTCTCAATCGCCCAAATCCAGATAGCTGATGTTCTGAAAGAACTGCAAAATCTGGACCCCTACAAATCAGCCGGGTTAGAACATCTGGACCCTATCTGTTTAAGATTATCCGCCGAAAATGTGGCAACCCCTATTACTGGCCTATTCAACATCTTCTTCGTATCGTCTAAGATCCCCAAAGATTGGAAAGCTGCCACGGTCATCCCCCTCTTAAAGGGTTAGACACTCTAGACCAAAACTGCTACAGACCTACTGTATATCTATCCTACCCTGCCTTTCTAAGGTCTTCTAAAGCCAAGTTAATAAACAGATCACCGACCATTTCGAATCCCACCGTACCTTCTCTGCTATGCAATCTGGTTTCCGAGCTGGTTACGGGTGCACCTCAGACACACTGAAGGTCCTAAACGATATCATAACCGCCATCGATAAGAGACAATACTGTGCAGCTGTATTCTGGCCAAGGTTTTCGACTCTGTCAACCACCGCATTCTTATCGGCAGACTCAACTTCCTTGGTTTCTCAAATGACTGCCTCACCTGGTTCACCAACTACTTCTCAGACAGAGTTCAGTGTGTCAAATTGGAGGGCCTGTTGTCTGGACCTTGGCAGTCTCTATGGGGGTGCCACAGGGTTCAATCCTCGGGCTGACTCTTTTCTCTGTATACATCAACGATGTCGCTCTTGCTGCTGGTGATAGTCTGATCCACCTCTACGCAGATGACACCATTCTGTTTACATCTGGCCCTTCTTTGGACACTGTGTTAAAACCTGTTATGGCAAGGAGAGGGGAACTCCACCCCCCCATTCAGCTGAAAAGGTGGCTCAGGGAATTCAAAAATATTCTTTAGAAATATTTAACTTTCACACATTAACAAGTCCAACACCTCAATTGAAAGATAAACATCTTGTTCATCTACCCATCATGTCCGATTTTTTACATTTTACAGCGAAAACACAACATATATTTATGTTAGACCACCACCAAATTAAAGGGAAAACGCAGCAATTTTTTCCAGCCAAAGATAGAGTCACAAAAGCAGGATTAGAGATAAAATGAATCACTAACCTTTTGAAAATCTTCATCAGATGACACTCATATGACATGTTACACAATACATTTATGTTTTGTTCGATAATATGTATATTTATATCCACAAATCTCGGTTTACATTGACGCCATGTTCAGAACTGCTTCCAAAATATCCGGAGGAATTATAGAAACTACGCAAGATAACAGAAATACTCATCATAAACTTTGACTAAAGATACATGTTCTACATATAAAGATACACTGGTTCGTAATGCAACTGCTGTGTCAGATTGTTTTTAAACGTTAAGGAAAAAGCCTACCATGCAATAATCTGAGATGGCACTCAGACGTAAATATATTTCTCCGCCATTTTGGAGTCAACAGAAATACGAAATTACATCATAAATATTCCCTTACCTTTGATGATCTTTCATCAGAATGTAGTGCAAGGAGTCCTAGTTCCACAATAAATTGTTGTTTTGTTCCTTAATTAAAACCTGTTAGAGCCAGGGCTACTTTTTTCAACATTTTGTTAAAAATCGCGCAACATTTCAACGTCAACGTTGTTCCTTGGTTCAACAAAGAAGAGGCACTTCCTGTCATCACTGCATCACAAAGTAAGTTTTGGTAGAGAGAATATCGACCATCGTCTGAAGACTTAATGCTATTGAATACAGATCGCCCCGTGATGAATTTGATCGCGTATTAACGTTTACTAATACCTAAAGTTGGATTACAAAAGTAGTTTGAAGGGTTTGTCAAAGTTTATAGGCAACTTTTTTAATTTAAAAAAATAACGTTGCATTTAGAAACTGTGTTTTTCCTGGATAACACAGTCTTCATAAATGGACATTTTGGGTATACAAGGACCAATTTAATTAAAAAAAAGACCCAATTGTGATGTTTATGGGACATATAGGAGTGCCAACAAAGAAGCTCGTCAAAGGTAATGAATGTTTTATATTTTATTTCTGCGTTTTGTGTAGCGCCGGCTACGCTAATTCTTTTGTTTACCTCCCCTTCTGTTATTTCGGGGTGTTGCATGCTATCAGATAATTGCTTCTCATGCTTTTGCCGAAAAGCATTTTAAAAATCTGACTTGTTGGCTAGATTCACAACGAGTGTAGCTTCAATTGAGTACCCTGCATGTGACTTTCAATGAACGTTTGAGTTTTAACAAGTGCTATTAGCATTTGGCGTAGCGCATTTGCATTTATTGTTGGCAATGTGGGACGCTAGCGTGTCGGGTTGCCCAGAGAGGTTAACCTCTTGCGACGAGCAATCCCGTATCCAGTATCCTATTTATAGCCTCAAGCTCATTACCATAACGCAACGTTAACTATTCATGAAAATCGCAAATGAAATGAAATAAATATATTTGCTCTCAAGCTTAGCCTTTTGCTAACAACACTGTCATCTCAGATTTTCAAAATATGCTTTTGAACCATAGCTAAACAAGCATTTGTGGAAGAGTATTGATAGCTAGCATAGCATTAAGCCTAGATTTCAGCAAGCAACATTTTCACAAAAACAAGAAAATCTTCAAATAAAATCATTTACCTTTGAAGAACTTCAGATGTTTTCAATGAGGAGACTCTCAGTTAGATAGCAAATGTTCAGTTTTTCCAAAAATATTATTTGTGTAGGACAAATCGCTCCATTTTGTTCATCATGTTTGGGTAAGAAAACCCCCGAAAATTCAGTCATTACAACAAACTTTTTCCAAATTAACTCCATAATATCGTCAGAAACATGGCAAACGTTGTTTAGAATCAATCCTCAAGGTGTTTTCCACATATCTATCGATGATAAATCATTCGTGGCAGTTGACTTTCTCCTCTGAAGAAAATGGAAACGCACATGGAACTGGAGATTACGCAATAATTTCGACGGAGGACACCGGGCGGACACCTAAAAGTAGTCTCTTATGGTCAATCTTCTAATGATATGCCTTCAAATACGTCACAATGCTGCAGACACCTTGGGGAAACGACAGAAAGTGCAGGCTCATTCCTGGCGCATTCACAGCCATATAAGGAGACATTGGACCACAGCGCATTCAAAATCTGGACCATTTCCTGTATGAAATTTCATCTTGGTTTCGCCTGTAGCATTAGTTCTGGGGCACCCCCCAGATAATATCTTTGCAGTTTTGGAAACGTCAGAGTATTTTCTTTCCTAAGCTGTCGATTACATGCATAGTCGAGCATCTTTTCGTGACAAAATATCTTGTTTAAAACGGGAACGTTTTTTATCCAAAAATTAAAAGAGCGCCCCCTATCTCGAAGACGTTAATGTCCAATACTAGTGTCCAATTAGCTGCATTTGCTACCACTTTCAGCTCACGTGCCCAAAAACTGACTGCTGGTCCAGGACAACTTGCACGTAAACTTCAAAAAGATATATTCCAGGTCGAATAAACTGGTCAAACTAAGTAGAGAATCAATCTTCAGGATGTTATTTTCATATATATTCAATAACGTTCCAACCGGATCATACGATTTCAGCTGCAGCCAAATGGAACGGCGGTGGCACCCACAGAGAAATGCGCCACAGGAAAATGTCATTTTGTCGGGACACTGACATTTTCCCCTCCCATTTGGTCAAAGTTCACAGCAAAAGCTCCATTCCACTTTCTACTGAATGGGGACATCTAGTGGAAGGCGTAGGAAGTGCTACCAAATCCTTATTTTGTTGGGAAAGGAGGGGGTGATGACGTCAAAGTTGACCCTCATTCAGAATTTCACTTCTTGTTTGGAAGATTGCATGCCCTATGAGTTCTGTTATACTCACAGACATAATTCAAACAGTTTTAGAAACTTCAGAGTGTTTTCTATCCAATAGTAATTATAATATGCATATATTATCAATCGAGGACAGAGTAGGATGCAGTTCACTATGGGCACTCAATTCATCCAAAGTGAAAATACTGCCCCCTATCCCCAACAAGTTTTAACTAACCTCAAGACGAGCTTCAATGCCATACAACTCTCCTTATGTGGCCTCCAACTGCTCTTAAATGCAAGTAAAACTAAATGCATGCTCTTCAACCGATAGCTGCACACACCTGCCCGCCCATCTAGCATCACTACACTGGACGGTTCTGACTAAGAATATATGTACAACAACAAACTGGTTAAACTGTAAATTCTCCTTCCAGACTCACATTAAGCATCTCCAATCCAAAAATAAATCTATAATTCGCTTCCTATTTCACAACAAAGTATCCTTCACTCATGCTGCCAAACATACCCTCGTTAAACTGACTATTCTACGCATCCTTGACTTTGGCGATGTCAAATTGGATGCAGTCTATCACAGTGCAGCTTTGTCACCACATCAGTTTTGTCACCAAAACACCCATATACTACAAACCACTGCAACCTGTATGCTCTCGTTGGCTGGCCCTCACTTCATATTTGTCGCCAAACCCACTGGCTCCAGGTCCTCTACAAGTCGTTGCTAGGTAAAGCCCCACCTTATCTCAGCTCACTGGTCACTATAGCAGCACCCACTCGTAGCATGCACTCCAGCAGGTATATTTCACTGGTCACCCCCAAAGCCAATTCCTCCATCGGCCGCCTTTCCTTCCAGTTCTCTGCTGCCAATGACTGGAACGAACTGCAAAAATCACTGAAGCTGGAGACTCATATCTCCATCACTAGCTTTAAGGACAAGCTGTCAGAGCAGCTCACAGTTCACTGCAACTTTACATAGCTCATCCGTAAATATCATCATACCCGTATTGTTATTTATTTTGCTCATTTGCACCCCAGTATCTCTACGTGCACACTTATCTTCTGCACATCTATCACTCAAGTGTTTAATTGCTATATTGTAATTATTTTGCCACTATGGCCTATTTATTGCCTTACCTCCCTTGTCCTACCTCTTTTGCACACATTGTACTGTATAGACTTTTTCTATTTTATTATTGACTGTATGTTTGCTTCTTCCATGTGTAACTCTGTATTGTTGTTTGCATCGCACTGCTTTTCTTTATCTTGTCCAAGTCGCAGTTGTAAATGAGAACTTGTTATCAACTAGCCTACCTGGTGAAATATGCTTCAAAATTGTTTTGATCACGTGGACTGGGATATGTTCCGGGTAGCCTCTGAGAATAACATTGACGCATACACAGACGTGGTAACTGAGTTTATCAGGACGTTTATAGGAGATGTTGTTCCAACATTGACTGTTAAAACTTACCCAAACCAGAAACCATGGATAGATGGCAGCATTTGGGCAATACCGGAAGTCTGAACCACCGCATTTATCCATGGCAAGGTGACTGGGAATATGGCCAAATACAAACAGTAGTTATTCCCTCCATAAAGCAATCAAACAACCAAACCGTTGTTTGTACAGAGTCAAATTGGAGTAGCAATTCAACAGCTCAGACATGAGACGTGTGTGGCAGGGTCTACAGACAATCATGGATTACAAATGGAAAATCAACAACTTCGTGGACACTGACATCTTGCTCCCAGACGCCTTCTTTGCCCGCTTTGAGGAAAACCCAGTGCCACCGACGCAGCCTGCTCCCAAGGACTGCAGACTCTCGTTCTCCGTGGCCGATGTGAGTTAGATATTTAAGCATGTTAACCCTCGCAATGCTGCCTGCCCAGAAAGCATCCCTAGCCGCTTCCTCAGAGCATGTGCAGATCAGCTGGCTGGAGTGTTTTCGGACATATTCAATCTCTCCCTATCCCAGTCTCTTGTCCTCAATTGTTTCAAGATGTCCACCATTGTTCCTGTACCCAAGAAAGCAAAAGGAACTGAACTAAATTACTATCATCCAGTAGCACTCACTTCTGTCATTATGAAGTGATTTGAGAGGTTAGTTAAGAATTATTTAAACTCCACCGTACCTGACACCCTAGACCCACTTTAATTTCCTTACCGCCATTGCACTGCACACTGACCTATCCCATCTGGACAAGAGGAATAGCTGTGACAAAATGCTGTTCATTGACTATAGCTCAGCCTTCAACACCATAGAACCCTCCCTCCAAGCTCATCATTAAGCTCGAAGCCCTGGGTCTGAACCCCGCCCTGTGCAACTGGGTCCTGGACTGACAGCCCTCCCCCAGATGGTAAAGGTAGGATACAACAACTCCACTTTGCTGATCCTCAACCTAGGGTCCCCACAAGGGAGCGTGCTCATCCCCCTCCTGTATTCCCTGTTCACCCATGAGGCGTGCCACTTATGCCTCCAACTCAATCATTAAGTTTCCAGACGACACAACAGTTTTAGGCCTGATTAACAACAATGACGAGACAGCCTACAGAGAGGAAGTGAGGGCCCTAGCAGAGTGGGGCAGGAAAATAACCTCTCTCTCAACGTCAACAAAACGATGGAGCTGATTGTGCATTTCAGGAAACAGCAGAGGGAGCATGCCCCAATCCACATCAAAGGGACCGCATTGGGGAAGGTGGAGAGCTACAAGTTCCTCGGTGTACACATCACTGACGATCTGAAATGGTCCACCCAGACAGACAGTGTGGTGAAGAAGGCGCAACAGCACCTCTTCAATCTCAGGAGGCTGAAAAAAATTGGCTTGGCCCCTAATACCCTCAGAAACTTTTACAGATGCACAATTGAGACCATTCTGTTGGGCTGTGTCACCGTGTGGTATGGCAATTGCACCGTCCGCAAACGCAGGGCTCTCCAGATGCGAGGACAGACGATGGGAGACGAGATGCAAGTACAGGGAGTGAACATTTAATAACAATGGACAAGAAACAAAGAAGGACAGCATCTGGACAGGGGAAACATAATGACAATAATGCTGACACGGGAAACCAACAGACAGATATAGAGGGGCAATCAACAAAGTGAAGGAGTCCAGGTGAGTGCTGATGGGCGTAATAATGGTGACAGGTGTGCGCCCTCGAGTGGCAGAGAGGGGGAGCAGGAGCAGGAGCAGGCTTGATGCCAGAGGGTTGTACGGTCTGCCAAACGCATCACCTGGAGGGCACACTGCCTGCCCTCCAGGACACCTACAGCACCCAATGTCACAGGAAGGCCAAAATGATCAGGGGCATCAACCACCAGAGCCATGGACTGTTCACCCCCCTATCATCCAGAAGGCGAGGTCAGTACAGGTGCATCAATGCTGGGACCGAGAGACTAAAAACAGCTTCTGTCTCAAGGCCATCAGACTGTTAAATAGCCATCACTTGCCGGGTCACAGCCGGCTACTCAACCCTGCACCTTAGAGGTTGTTGACCTATATACATAGACATGGAATCACTGGTCACTTTAAATAATGGAACGCTAGTCACAATTTTTACATACTGCTTTACCCATCTCACATGTATATACTTTATTCCATTCTACTGTATTTAGTCATTGCTCATCCTAATATTTATATTTCTAGATCTCTTAAGTCGATTATGTTACTTTTAGATTTGATTATTGTTGTGAAATGTTAGATACTACTGCACTGTTAGAGCTAGGAACACATGCATTTCTCTACACGCGCAACAGCGAAAGAGTGAAGTCCATGGAGAACAAGAGCACCTCCTCCCAGCTGCCCACTGCACTGAGGCTAGGTAACACTGTCACCACCGATAAATCCATGATTATCGAAAACTTCAACAAGCATTTCTCAACGGCTGGCCATGCCTTCTGCCTGGTTACTCCAACCTTGGCCAACAGCTCCCCCCCCGCAGCTACTCGCCCAAGCCTCTCCAGGTTCTCCTTTACCCAAATCCAGATTGCAGATGTTCTGAAAGAGCTGCAAAACCTGGACCCGTACAAATCAGCTGGGATTGACAATCTGGACCCTCTATTTCTGAAACTATCCGCCGCCATTGTCGCAACCCCTATTACCAGCCTGTTCAACCTCTCTTTCATATCGCCTGAGATCCCCAAGGATTGGAAAGCTGCCGCAGTCATCCCCCTCTTCAAAGGGGGAGACACCCTGGACCCAAACTGTTATAGACCTATATCCATCATGCCCTGCCTATCTAAGGTCTTCGAAAGCCAAGTCAACAAACAGGTTACTGACCATCTCGAATCACACCGTACCTTCTCCGCTGTGCAATCTGGTTTCCGAGCCGGTCACGGGTGCACCTCAGCCACGATCAAGGTACTAAACGATATCATAACGGCCATCGATAAAAGACAGTACTGTGCAGCCGTCTTCATCGACCTTGCCAAGGCTTTCGACTCTGTCAATCACCATATTCTTATCGGCAGACTCAGTAGCCTCGGTTTTTCTGATGACTGCATTGCCTGGTTCACCAACTACTTTGCAGACAGAGTTCAGTGTGTCAAATCGGAGGGCATGCTGTCCAGTCTCTATGGGGGTGCCACATGGTTAAATTCTCGGGCCGACTCTTTTCTCTGTATATATCAATGATGTTGCTCTTGCTGCAGGCGATTCCCTGATCCACCTCTACGCAGACGACACCATTCTATATACTTCCGGCCCGTCCTTGGACACTGTGCTATCTAACCTCTAACCGAGCTTCAATGCCATACAACACTCCTTCCGTGGCCTCCAACTGCTCTTAAACGCTAGTAAAACCAAATGGATGCTCTTCAACCGTTTGCTGCCAGCACCCGCACGCCTGACTAGTATCACCACCCTGGATGGTTCCGACCTTGAATATGTGGACATCTATAAGTACCTAGGTGTCTGGGTAGACTGTAAACTTTCCTTCAGGACTCGTATCAAACATCTCCAATCGAAAATCAAATCTAGAGTCGGCTTTCTATTCCGCAACAAAGCCTTCTTCACTCACGCCGCCAAACTTACCCTAGTAAAACAGACTATCCTACCGATCCTCGACTGCGGCGACGTCATCTACAAAATAGCTTCCAACACTCTACTCAGCAAACTGGATGCAGTTTATCACAGTGCCATCCGTTTTGTCACTAAAGCACCTTATACCACCCACCACTGCGACCTGTATGCTCTAGTCGGCTGGCCCTCGCTACATATTCGTCGCCAGACCCACTGGTTTCAGGTCATCCACAAGTCCATGCTAGGTAAAGCTCCGCCTTATCTCAGTTCACTGGTCACGATGGCAACACCCACCCGTAGCACGCGCTCCAGCAGGTGTATCTCACTGATCATCCCTAAAGCCAACACCTCATTTGGCCGCCTTTCGTTCCAGTTCTCTGCTGCCTGTGACTGGAACGAATTGCAAAAATCACTGAAGTTGGAGACTTTTATCTCCCTCACCAACTTCAAACATCTGCTATCTGAGTAGCTAACTGATCGCTGCAGCTGTACATAGTCTATCGGTAAATAGCCCACCCAATTTTACCTACCTCATCCCCATACTGTTTTTATTTATTTACTTTTCTGCTCTTTTGCACACCAATATCTCTACCTGTACATGACCATCTGATCATTTATCACTTCAGTGTTAATCTGCAAAATTGTAATTATTTGCCTACCTCCTCACGCCTTTTGAACACAATGTATATAGACTCTTTTTTTCTACTGTGTTATTGACTTGTTTATTGTTTACTCCATGTGTAACTCTGTGTTGTCTGTTCACACTGCTATGCTTTATCTTGGCCAGGTCGCAGTTGCAAATGAGAACTTGTTCTCAACTAGCCTACCTGGTTAAATAAAGGTGAAATAAAAATAAAAATAGCATATGATATATATATATAAGTATGTGACCAATAATATTTGATTTGATTAGCGAGTTAGGGTCGGTCGGGTGCGGGCCTCAGATGTTCACTTTATCACATAGTCGGGAGGTTGCGTAAGGGTTATTAGCTATTGTGGGCGGGTGCGGTACAAAAAACAGCTGAAGCGGATCAGTAATTCGGACACTAGATATTACAGCAGGATTGTACTAGTTAGTCTCTTTTGCTACTACAGAGTGTGTTGGTATGTGTGTGGGATTAGACTTGTTATTTTTGGGGTTGGAGGGGAGCTATCAGAAAAGAGAGAGAGAGAGTCATCTGAGGGAGTCATCTGATCTATGACGTGCTGTGTGATGTGCCCTCTGTTACCCTCCCCGCCTCCTTGATCACCTGCTTTTCAATCGCATTTATCATCCAGTATATTTCTGTCCGCTCTGTGTAGGAGTAGACAATATCTAACATGAAACTGTGGATGCTACGTTTGCAGTTGAACCCATGATTAGGTTATGAAATTGGCTTATCCATCATGTGAGAAGTGTCTTTGATAATATACTGGTCCCAGGCATACTGCAGAGGATAGTTAGCAATCACAAAATTGGAAGGAATCTCCTCTCCGCAGTGACCCAGAAACCATAAACTGAAAATATTAAATCAAATCAGTTTACCCAGAAAGAGGTTTCCTGGATGACAATCTAGTTAGTGTGTAGAGTATGTGATATGTGTGTGTGGTAGTGTCAATGAACTAATCTAGCATTGAAAACAGAGCGACACACTCACTGCATTGATGTCTGCAGAGACAAATTATAAACATTCTGAATTAAAAACAAAAACAAAACAAAACATTGGTGACCCTTTACTTGAAGGGAGACTACATAAGAACTTTCATAAGGCATTCATTTCTTTTCACCATCTCCTCATTACCAGCACACAATACTCCAGAAGTGCTGCGTGGGATTAACTCTCTATTTTCTGCAGCTGATTGCTGAGAATGAACTGCCCTCGGGTGCACAAATCTCAACTAGGCCCTACCTCGCCAACCCCACCCCCTTGATCTTCCAGGGGGCATCGTTCATTTGCTCCTAAATGAGAACATTCATTTCATGTTACTGTTGAAAATTCATTAGGTGTAGCCTAGCCTATTTCTGAGGCATATGGCATCTATTTGAAGTACACTGATAAAACAGGCCTACATACAGTACTATGTATTATAATCAGCCTGATACATTTAACAGCAAAACACACTGGCTGTGCCCCAAATGGCACCCTATTCCCTTTATAATGCACAACTTTGGTCCATAGGTGCATAGTGCACTATACAGTGTAGAGGGAATAGGGTGGGAAACCGGGAAACTTTGAAGTCTTGTTCCTTTCGGGCTGTTTGCTTTCTTAAATTAGTGTAATGGTACAAACAGAAGGATAAATTGCCTTTCAGCTCTCCATTTTATCATACATATCTCACAGGGCCTCCACTTCTCTCCAAAGCAGGGGGAAGAAATGACACAGACATGGAAGATAATTAATTCACTTGCTTTGCCTCAAAGATATAAGTTGCTATCTGTGCATAAGCCAGGCGACAAGGCTGATGTACATTTGCAGCATTAGAGGCCGTGGTGCTATCACCGGAGCTCAGATAGAGCAGGGGAGGAGAAAAGGGCATGTGTATGCACGTCACGTACGTTTATGTCTGTGTGTCCGTGTGCATGATGTGTTTGTGGGTTAATGGATTTTCTGTAAATAGCCAATGTGCGTGTACAGAAAGATTAACAAAAATAAGCTTATATAAGCTAACTGCACTGTCCAATTTACTGTAGCTATTACAGTGAAATAATACCATGCTATTGATTGAGGAGAGTGCACAGTTATGAACTTGAAAAGTTATGTCATGTGTGCTCCCTCTCCGTCCTCTAGGTCATCATGCTACTCGTCTGTCACCATCGTTATGCGCATCAGCGCATTATGACACTCATCTGGACTCCATCTCCTCCTTGATTACCTGCCCTATATATATGTCACTCCCTTTGGTTCCTTCTCCAGGCGTCATTGTTTTCTGTTTCCGTTTTCATGTCTGTGCGTTGTTCGTGTTTCTTGTTTTGTATTATGTTTTGTTTATTGATTAAATCACTCACTCCCTGAACTTGCTTCCCGACTCTCAGCGCACATCGTTACAAGTTATTAAACCAATTAGGCACATTTTGGCAGTCTCGATACAAACATTTTAAAAGAAATACAATGTTTCATTGGCTCAGTCTAAAACTTTGCACGTACACTGCTTCTATCTAGAGGACAAAATCGAAATATCTAAATTGTAACTGGGCAGGAATAATACAATATAATGAACAACAAAAACGAGGAAGATAGTCATATACAGTGCCTTGCGAAAGTATTCGGCCCCCTTGAACTTTGCGACCTTTTGCCACATTTCAGGCTTCAAACATAAAGATTTAAAACTGTATTTTTTGTGAAGAATCAACAACAAGTGGGACACAATCATGAAGTGGAACAACATTTATTGGATATTTCAAACTTTTTTAACAAATCAAAAACTGAAAAATTGGGCGTGCAAAATTGTTCAGCCCCCTTAAGTTAATACTTTGTCACGTCACCTTTTGCTGCGATTACAGCTGTAAGTCGCTTGGGGTATGTCTCTATCAGTTTTGCACATCGAGAGACTGAAATTTTTTCCCATTCCTCCTTGCAAAACAGCTCGGGCTCAGTGAGGTTGGATGGAGAGCATTTGTGAACAGCAGTTTTCAGTTCTTTCCACAGATTCTCGATTGGATTCAGGTCTGGACTTTGACTTGGCCATTCTAACACCTATGTTTATTTTTGAACCATTCCATTGTAGATTATGCTTTATGTTTTGGATCATTGTCTTGTTGGAAGACAAATCTCCGTCCCAGTGTCAGGTCTTTTGCAGACTCCATCAGGTTTTCTTCCAGAATGGTCCTGTATTTGGCTCCATCAATCTTCCCATCAATTTTAACCATCTTCCCAGTCCCTGCTGAAGAAAAGCAGGCCCAAACCATGATGCTGCCACCACCATGTTTGACAGTGGGTATGGTGTGTTCAGGGTGATGGGCTGTGTTGCTTTTACGCCAAACATAACATTTTGCATTGTTGCCAAAAAGTTCAATTTTGGTTTCATCTGACCAGAGCACCTTCTTCCACATGTTTGGTGTGTCTCCCAGGTGGCTTGTGGCAAACTTTAAACAACACTTTTTATGGATATCTTTAAGAAATGGCTTTCTTCTTGCCACTCTTCCATAAAGGCCAGATTTGTGCAATATACGACTGATTGTTGTCCTATGGACAGAGTCTCCCACCTCAGCTGTAGATATCTGCAGTTCATCCAGAGTGATCATGGGCCTCTTGGCTGCATCTCTGATCAGTCTTCTCCTTGTATGAGCTGAAAGTTTAGAGGGACGGCCAGGTCTTGGTAGATTTGCAGTGGTCTGATACTCCTTCCATTTCAATATTATTGCTTGCACAGTGCTCCTTGGGATGTTTAAAGCTTGGGAAATATTTTTGTATCCAAATCCGGCTTTAAACTTCTTCACAACAGTGTCTCGGACCTGCCTGGTGTGTTCCTTGTTCTTCATGATGCTCTCTGCGCTTTTAACGGACCTCTGAGACTATCACAGTGCAGATGCATTTATACGGAGACTTGATTACACACAGGTGGATTGTATTTATCATCATTAGTCATTTAGGTCAGCATTGGATCATTCAGAGATCCTCACTGAACTTCTGGAGAGAGTTTGCAGCACTGAAAGTAAAGGGGCTGAATAATTTTGCACGCCCAATTTTTCAGTTTTTGATTTGTTAAAAAAGTTTGAAATATCCAATAAATATCGTTCCACTTCATGATTGTGTCCCACTTGTTGATTCTTCACAAAAAAATACAGTTTTATATCTTTATGTTTGAAGCCTGAAATGTGGCAAAAGGTCGCAAAGTACAAGGGGGCCGAATACTTTCGCAAGGCACTGTATGTAAGACATTTAGGAAGCATTGAAAGGGGACCAGCTAACTGTGGCAATATATCCTCCAAACACTGGCTTCAAGAGTATTATCACTTTTATACAACGGGTTACCAACATATTCAAATAATAATTTATATATTTTCATAACATTTAAAAAAAAATGTATTCATACTATTTCATCCTTTCACAAGATAGGGTCCCGACACAAACCTAGGGTTGCTACCGAAGCCAGCTGGTCGTTGTTCTATCGGTTCGGTTGCCAGAGACGCAACCCAGTCGTTCAGTCTTTTTTTTCTGTATCTGTGGACGCGACCCAGTCATTCCTTCTAAATGTTCCATTGCTGGCTGGAAACGTTCTTATCCCTTGCTTGCTAGCTAGCCAACTACGGCTAATGTACAGTCAAGTCAAACAGTACAGCCCAAATAACAACAGTAGATGCATTTGCATTTGTTTAAGAGGTTTTCTAGTGACATTTGTTTGGACACATCCATAACAATTAGCTAATGTGGCACAATTTCATCTGGCATAGAAAATGTGCTCTCTGGTCGGGACACTGTTGTTCAGAGGAACTAGCCAACAACACAGCTAACACAATCACTTCAAACTCAAGCTGGAAAGACTGCAAACTAGCTGCACTTTGTGTCATTTTACCTTTCTTCAATTGACATTTCTTTGTATATATCCTTAAAAATGATGCCAGCTGATTCTTGAATTTGACTGGCTGAGAAATGTTGCCTGTCTGTCTCGTTCCAACTCTCGACACGCTTGCTACTATGGGACAGCTGAAGATCGAATTTGAATATTGAAACAATGTTGTAAATGTCAAGACAGACAGACAACAAGGTTTATACAAATCTCTACAGTTGAAAACTAAATGTCAGTCTAAAATAAATGTGAGATAATGTCTGCTTTTTATAGTGGATATTAAGTTTATAAATTGCCTGGCTGGGCTGATGAGACAGTGGATTGCACAGTCAGATGGAACAGAGTAAATAGGCATTTTAATGTCATAGATTTAGCCGGTGGTAACTTGTGGAATCGACACCTGCTGGAAAGCGCTTTTAACCAATCCGCATTCAGGATTAGAACCACCCGTTGTATAATTGTATAGTGGACAATAATAACAATGATGATGATGAAGATGATAAGGACTGGACGAGGTGGACGAAGAGGAAGGAGCCCTGGTGTGGTATATGCATTAGAATCCTTGGCTCAACACATCATGGGGGCCTGACATTAAGGAGGATGACAAAGAAAGAGTCCATGTGGACTGATGAAGAAGAGGGTGAGGAAGTCGAAGAGAGCCCTGGTGTCTGGTGTGAGACAAGCATTAGCTGCCAGCCTGTAGCTCTGCACAGCAGGGGGCCTGACATTAACGAGAATGATGACGAAGATGACGAAGAAGGAGCCCAAGTGTCTCTGGTGTCAGACTTGCATTAGCAGCTCTGCAACACAGGGGGCGTGACATTAACACTGCCGGACAAATGTGAAAGAGCCCTGTCTGAGGTGTGACGAGTATCTCTCACAGGAGATTAACATTTTAGAGTCCCCGCTTCCCTCCCGCCCGCCTCACAACCCCAACGCTCCAGAATCCCACAGGAAAAACAAAAAACGTTTCTCCAATGGATAAAAAGCTTTGACCTTTTATCAGCTGCAGGAAATGCATTAGCCGCCTCATAATCCAATTTATAGCACCATGCAAAGGATGGGTCTGCATGGCGGATTGAGAGGGAAAGGAGCAGAGAAAAACACCTTGGTGAAGGCTGTGTTTCTGCAAGTGATTTTTTCTCTCTCTCTCTCTCTCTCTCCCCATGTCTCGCTGAAGCTGCAGACGTCTTCAAAAGCTTTCTACCACGAAAGCCCACCACATATCACTTTACACTAGCCCTGTCTCTCTCTTCCTCTCCACCTCTCTGCATTTCTCACCCCATCTTTAAAGGGCTTAGAAACTGTGGCTCGTAATAGGAGCAGCAGTCAATCAAATCAGTGCGTTGAAAACTTTAGTCTGACAGCACTGTCAAAAAATCTGTCATTTACCCAGGACCCACAAACATGCGTATATTATAAGTCTCATGTCTGACTCAGTCTAGCTTTACTGTTAAACTGACCTTCCAATCCGGGCACACTTAAGACCATGGTCCTTTTAAAGATAAGGGACAGAGTTTACATACACACAAATACTGTTTTTAAACATTTGGAACCATATAATTTCCTGATCTCAGGCCATCTAAAACAAATAGTAGAGTACTTATGGGTCTTGGACGGGAGGCCTGAAACGCTGCGTTGTGGTTCACACTGACAAACTCTTGTTGTGTGTCTGCCAAGCTACCCTGTCCAACCCTCCCCAAACTACAGAGTAATTGGTATTATTTTGAGAGTGAGAGTGGGGAGACATCTGGTGATTATCATATGACCTCTGCTGCAGTGTGGATATACAACAGAACAGTGTTACTATGAATAAAGAGAATATAACTAGTTCAGTGTTCGGGGTGCAACAGTATGTCGTTGCGCTCTGTATCCAGCATGCTAAATGATTATCAAATGAAAATACTTAATATGGCACTGACCAGATATGCAGAGAAATATGACCTAATTTCACTCTCTCCAGGTTTAGAGGGTCTCTTTCCAAGACTGTACCAGAAATGTATGTGTTTGCTTCGTAGACCATGTATTATCAAGGCATCCATTTGTATTCAGTCATCCACGTTCACCCACTGCTGGTTGGTCAGACGAAAAAGAGCAAACAGCTGGATAAATATGCTCTGCATGCATCTGTGTTTGAGTGTGTGCTTGCATGTGCACATGCATGCATGTCTATCAGAACATCCGGTGATAATTCACTATATATACAGGTGTATAAAATCGAGCACACAGTCATGCAATCTCTATAGACAGACAATGTCAGGACAATGGCCTGTACTGAAGAGCTCAGTGACTTTCAAAGTGGCGTTGTCAAGTATGCCACTTTTCCATCAAGAGAATACATCAAATGTCTACCCTGCTAGGGCTGCCCCGGTCAACTGTAAGTGCTGTTACTGTGAAGTGGAAACGTCTAGGAGCAACAACGGCTCAGCTGCGAAGTGGTAGGCCACACAAGCTTACAGAACGTGACCGTCGAGTGCTGAAGCGCGTAGCGCGTAAAAATCATCTGTCCTTGGTTGAAACACTCACTACCGAGTTCCAAACTACCTGTGCTAGCAACGTCAGCACAAGAAATATTCACCAGGAGCTTCATGAAATGGGTTTACATGGCCAAGCAGCCGCACACAAGCAAAAGATCACCATGTGCAATGTCAAGCGTCGGCTGGAGTGTTGTAAAGCTCTCCACCATTGGACTCTGGAGCAGTGCAAACTCGTTCTCTGGAGTGATGAATCAGGCTTCACCATCTGGCAGTCTGAGGGACAAATCTGTTTATCAAGGTTCGGGCTAGGCCACTTAATTCCAGTGAAAGGAAATCTTAATGCTACATCATACATTGACATTCTAGATGATTCTGTGCTTCCAAATTTGTGGAACAGTTTGGGGAAAGGCCCTTTCCTGTTTCAGCATGACAATACCCCATGCACAAAGTGTGGTCCATGCAGAAATGGTTTGTCCAGATCAGTGTGGAAGAACTTGACTGGCCTGCACAGAGCCATGACCTCAACCCCCTCGAACACCTTTGGGATGAATTGGAACGCCGTCTGCAAGCCAGGCCTATTCGCCCAACATCAGTGCCTGACCTCACTAATGCTCTTGTGACTGAATGGAAACAAGTCCCCGCAGCAATGTTCCAACATCTAGTGGAAAGCATTCCCAGAACAATGGAGGCTGTTATAACAGGGACCAACTCCAATATTAATGCCAATGATTTTTTTATGAGATGTTTGACTAGCAGGTGTCCACATACTTTTGATCATGTAGTGTATATATTTTTTGTTGAATATCAAAGCTTTTTATTTATTCATGCCCTCAACATTAAATCTGCAACATGATGTCTCTTTGATCTAAGCGTAACACTTTATATTAAAGTCCCTTAATAAACCAAATGTTTCATCCAGTATGTCTCTGCATGGTATCCATGAGTTCATCTGACTCAAGTAGTTAAAGGGCTTCATTACTTATACCTAAGTAGATGATTAATGTAGACTGTAGCACTATATATACACTTTATAAACGTTCGTAAATTACTTGTTACTCCCCAAAAGCTGGCCACTTTAGTAAACAGTACCTGATGCTAAGATGTCTAAAAATAGAGAGGAGTGGAATACTTATGATAGGCACTGTATATATGATATATGATTCTGACATGACAGGACTTCAAACCAATGTCCCTAGTTGAGGTCCTTGGTTGCGGTCGAAGCTAACTTAGCTGTCCTGTTGTAACTTTACTGGTAGCTGGCGTGTACATAGTTACTGTAGCCATTGTAAAATGTTGTGGCTAGCAATGTTACAGGGATAGCTGCACGTATCTAAACTTGCCAGAATGGGACAGGCTAGATGATGCTTAAGCTACCCATTGGAATGGGCTGCTTTGGCATAAGCTAGCCTAGCATGCTGACGAAAAGGAAGTTTAATGAAAAATTAGCAGTGTTTCACTCTTCTCGATTTCACAGCTGGGTAATGGGATAGTTAGGAGTACAGCAACACCACCTATCCCTGGATTGAGGGATTGAAAACATACTGGCATAGGACCGTTCCATCTGGAACTTTTGTCTAACTAAGAACAGTAACATAATTAAACCTAAAATATGATATTCTGTTTTAAAAAAAAATACATGTTCTTAATATCATAATGTTTCTTAAGACCTGCCTAAATGAAAAAAATATATATTAATTTGACTGTTAAGATGTACCCGCGCAAAGGGTATCTATTTGTATTCGTCGAGGACCAGCTATTCTAGTGTTTAATGGAAATATACCACATACAGTATACTTTTGGTTTAAGTGCAAGTTGTAATTCATCAGGCCTTTGTTAATTAATGGCTGCAGTTATGAAGCTTATGAAATATTTAACTGAAATTCTATCAAATATTTATACCATTGACAGATGATGTTTAACATATGCTACAGCAATTGTGTCAATTAGGTCATGTACACAGTCATACAGTACGTGGTATAGAAAAGTACAATCTTAGATTAGTACATGGGGAGCTTTATCTCTGCAGATGATGTGTTTATCTGCTCAAAATCAATGGCAGTATCTGTAACTTGTTATATGTCTCCAGAAAAAAATAGATTAAAATAAAGGTCTTATCTATCAAATTACTATAGGCAGAATTAGGTGGTTTTGGCTAAGGTCAAAATTACCCCAGGGGAAAATGACCACAACAGAAGTGTGCAACTGTATCCAAACTAAAGTTAAATGCCTAGTCGCCCTTGTTATTCATTCTGAAATGTGACTGACAGCACAGAAGCAGTTCCTCTCCCTGGACAAACCGTATCCACTTCCTGACATGTGACCTTCAAACAGGATCAGTTCAGTCTCCCTGGTATGTCTTCAAAGACGTCAATATTATCTTGGTTAAATTCTGCGAGGCAAAACTCAGCAGAGGGGAATGTTTTTCTAACCTGTATTGGAAATTGCAACTCAAAACCTATTTCAAACTATTTTTCCCACTTTGTATTAAAATATAACAGTGAAATCCATTTTGAATTTGCATTTGTGTCTATGAAAGTTCCATTGACTTTAATTTGGAAATGGAAATTACTGTTTATGTTTGTTTTGGCAAGGAAAATAATGGCCATATTCAATCTGAATGGATTTCAAGCTGCATTGCAAGAGTCTATTAAACCTGAGCCTTTGAGCTGAGTAAAAATGAAAAAATATTATTAATCTGGCAGGCACCCAGACAAATTTTACAGACATTTCACTGAGGATGGCAAAGACAAGCTATGCAAAAAACAAAAACTCCACGTTTAAAACTTTTTAGGGCTAGACATCGACAACTTCCGGTGAAATTGGAGGGCTCTCAATTCAAATAAATAATCATAAAAATGGTTATTAAACATTTAGGTACATACAAGTGTCTTATATTGGTTAAAAGCTTAAAGGTTTGTTCATCTAACTGCACTGTCTGATTTACAATAGGCTTTACAGCAAAAGTATGCCATGCAATTGTTTGAGCACGGCACTACACATCAAAATATTTTTCAACCAGCACAGGCTTCATAAAATCACAAATAGTGATTAAATATTCACTTACTTTTTGAAAATCTTCCTCTGATTTGCAATCCAAAGGGTCCCAGCTACAACATACATGGTCGTTTTGTTAGATAAAATCCTTCTTTATATACCAAACCATTAGTTAAGATGGCGCCATCGATTTGAGTAATTCACTCGTTCAACATGCACAGAAAGGAATCCAAATGCTACCTCTAAACATGTTAAAATAAGTAAAAATATGTTTCTATTAAATCCTCAGGTACCCTAAAATGTAATTACACTATAATATTTCATACGGAAAGAAGTATGTTCAGTAGAAAAGCAAACTAAGCAGGTGCGTGCGCACAGACTGATTTCCAACTCTGAGTCCCAGTACCAAAACTCAGAAATCTTCCTCGTTTGGGAAGAAACAAAGACTGTTGACATCTAGTGGAAGCTATAGGTGTTGCAATCTGGGAGCTGGAGTTGCATATGACCCATAGCTTTCCATTGTAAGAACATGGGCTCTCCAAAATATTTTCCAGTTGGTTTTACTTTGGATCTTCTCCTACCATATCAATTGTGTTATAGTCTCATACAATATTTTAACATTTCGTCAAACCTCAAAGTGTTTCCTATCCAATGGTACCAATTATATGCATATCCTGGCTTCTGGGCCTGAGTAACAGGCAGTTTACTTTGGGTATGTCAGTCATACGGGAAGTGGAGGAAAATAGACCCTAGCCTGAAGAAGTGGTATTTATTTTTACTTACTTATTTAGCAATAATTTCAACTCAGACACCCAGTCTCCATACTGTAAATAATGTGTTTCAGATTTAATTTCATAATAATAAAATATGCCTATATGCAGGTCGTTTTCCTTATTAAACATAACCCTGTGAAACATGAGGCCCCAAATAAGAGGTCAACTTAATAAGAAAGTCTCAGTCTTAACTCCAGAGAAATCTACCGTCTTGCTAGCAAATACCTGTGCTAATGTATTCATGCTCTTAACCAAGACAAACACACACACACACACACACACACACACACACACACACACACACACACACACACACACACACACTGTACTTCCAAGCAGCGAAGTCAAGATTTGGAAAAAGTAATAACAAGCAGCCATTTAGCTAATGTACTGGAGAAAATAATTTTCAGAATCGTATATGAGAGAGAGAGAGAGAGAGAGAGAGAGAGAGAGAGATATAGGTAATCATGCATCTGCTCACACTTACTTCCCTCATGTGGCAAGAATTTTACAAACTCTTGTTTTGTCTGACTGAGAATTTGCAATAAGCTAAAACATTTCTATAAATGGATCTAATTGTCTGTAGGGAGAAGGGATTGGGATAATCACCAGGAGAAACTCAAGCAGTCTGGTAATTACACATCATCACAGGAAGATGAGACAATATTCAGCAATGGCAGTTTGATCCAAAAATGTCATATTGTATTGTCAAAGCCAATGCCTTTCAGTGAATACCATCATCAAGAAACAAGAAACAGGTATCAGTGACCATGTCTCAACAATTTATTGAGACAAAAACACTACAAGGTTCATACATGTAGATTGGTTTTCCAGCCAACCATAAGTCTTATCAAAAGGTCCTAGTCAGTCTCAGTGCTGTTTCACTTGCCACTATGAGACAACACTATCCTCAGGAAACATACGCTACAATCTACCCACACCGACCTTCACTTCAGACAAATGGACTGATGGCCTTTCCTAAGACCAGGAAGTTTTGGCACATGGATTTAGCCGGGTATTGGATGGGTGGATAACCTTGTCGTATCTACTGGGCTGTCATAATATGGCAGCAGGGAATAGTTTCTCAGTGGTAGTCTATACACAGACTCATGCACACACACGCTCACGCGCTCACCCACACACACGCTCACCCACACACACACACACACACACGTGTCTCTTGTGATGGATGCGGTTCACAGCAACACATGAAAACTGCGTCAGAGTTTAGAATGACCATCACTCCCCAAAGACCTAGCTAGTCAATAGCTAGCTAACAGCAGAAACAGATGAAGACCTAGCTAGTCAATAACTAGCTATCAGCAGAAACAGATGAAGACCTAGCTAGTCAATAACTAGCTAACACCAGAAACAGATAAAGACCTAGCTAGTCAATAACTAGCTAACAGCAGAAACAGATAAAGACCTAGCTAGTCAATAGCTAGCTAACAGCAGAAACAGATGAAGAGCTAGCTAGTCAATAACTAGCTAACAGCAGAAACAGATGAAGAGCTAGCTAGTCAATAACTAGCTAACATCAGAAACAGATGAAGAGCTAGCTAGTCAATAACTAGCTAACACCAGAAACAGATGAAGACCTAGCTAGTCAATAACTAGCTAACAGCAGAAACAGATGAAGACCTAGCTAGTCAATAACTAGCTAACAGCAGAAACAGATGAAAGGGAGGACATATAAGTATCTTTGCCATGAATAAATAGTGTAAACCTTTAATTATTTTTGCTGACACCCAACAGTCAGGTTTTGCCACCAGTAGAGTAGCTATCTAGCTATGTACAGTAACAATGACAAGCTTGAACACACCTACTCATTCAAGGGTTTCTCGTTTTTTTTTAGACATCCTAACTATGAAATAATAACCTGGAATGCATATCAATTAACCGGAGTGCTTTGTTAAAAGTGCATTTCTGGAATTTATTTTCTTCTTAATGTGTTTGAGCCAATCAATTGTGTGGTGACAAGGTAGGGGTGGTATACAGAAGATAGCCGTATTTGGTAAAAGACCAATTCCATATTATGTCCAGAACAGCTCAAATAAGCAAAGAGAAATGACAGTCCATAATTGCTTTAAGACATAAAGGTCAGTCAATCTTGAAAATTTTCCAAACTTTGAAAGTTTCTTCAAGTGCATTCGCAAAAACCATCAAGCGCTATGATGAAACTGGCACTGATGAGGACCACCACAGGAAAGGAAGACCCAGAGTTACTTCTGCTGAAGAGGAAAAGTTCGTTAACTGCACCTCAGATTGCAGCCCAAATAAAGTCTTCACAGAGTTCAAGTAACAGACACATCTTAACATCAACTGTTCAGAGGAGACTGCATGAATCAGGCCTTCATGGTTGAATTGCTGCAACGAAACCACTACTAAAAGACTAATAAGAAGAAGAGACTGGCTTTGGCCAAGAAACACGAGCATTGGACATTAGACCGGTGGAAATCCTTTGGTCTGATGAGTCCAAATGTGAGATTTTTGGTTCTAACCGCCGTGTCTGTGTGAGACACAGAGTAGGTGAACGTATGATCTCTGCATGTGTGCTTCCCACCATGAAGCATGGAGGAGGAGGTGTGATGACACTGTCTGTGATTTATTTAGAATTCAAGGCACACTTAACCAGCATTCTGCAGCGATACGCCATCCCATCTGGTTTGCTCTTAGTGGGACTATAACTTGTTTTTCAACAGGACAATGACCCAACACATATCTAGGCTGTGTAAGAGCTATTTGACCAAGAAGGAGAGTGATGGAGTGCTGCATCAGATGACATGGCCTCCACAATCATGCAACCTTTCCTAATTGAGATGGTTTGGGATGAGTTGGACCACAGAGTAAAGGAAAAGCAGCCAACAAGTGTTCAGCATATGTGGGAGCTCCTTCAACTGTTGGAAAAGCATTCCAGGTGAGCTTGTTGAGAGAATTCTAAGATTGTGCAAAACCCTTGAATGAGTAGGTGTGTCCAAACTTATGACTGGTATATAAACCACTCCCCTCCGCAAACACACCTTCTCCTATGTTGGTTACCTTGGCAGTACTTATTTAATTAGGTAAGAGAATATCATGTTACCATTGGTGTATTAAAATTAGGGTTAGGGTTATGTCACCCTATCGCTTTAATAATCCCGCCTCCTGAATCCAAGAGTTTGACATGGGGGACGGGACCAGTAAGTTTATGATCAAACTTCACCAATGTAGAAGCAACAGTCATTTTTCATACTTTTGTCATCAAATTTTCTTCTGGTTTCATGCAAATATCATCCAATTTCATGAAAAACATGATTTTGAAAACATTAAATGAACCGCTGTTCGTTTGGGGTTGAGTGTGGCGAAGGTGTCTCTGCAGATACGCCATATTCTGAATTTGACTTATCTTCCCTCATAATTTCACAACCTTTACCTGCAATGAAATGATGAATAAGTTCAAGCAACCTGTCGGTTTCAAGAGGAACAACATCTACGTTTTAGAACTTTTGTTCCCTTGCTTTGCCATGAAGTACTTTATGACAAATTTGTGACAAATATTTTTCTTCCTTCCTTTTCTTGTTTTGGGAAACTAAAGCAATTCCCATCATAAGCTCATGAGGAACTGGAACAATTAGGAACTGAAACAGTATTTTTGCCAAACAAAAACATCTGAACATTGGGTGTTTTAACAGATCATCGGCAATGTATTAGTAATACAATGTCTGTGTCCCAAATAGCACCCTATTTCCTATATAGTGCAAAACAGCAAAAATCAAGAGTCAAAAATGTGTTTTTTGTTAGTTTATTTGCGTTTTTGGAAATTATTTTAAAACTTATTTTGTACACAATGTTACCGATCCGTCTCTTATGACTGCAAATAACTTCTGGACATTAGGACTACTCACCACGGACAGACAGAATCCTTTTTTTCCTTTAACGAGTCTGACGAGCCCAATGCAAACGATATACTGCTTTCTCGGGAACAGGTCCATTATTGAATAAAATCGATGACCAACGCGCAAGAATAAACTACCTAAGGGGATAATCAAAACTGTAATATCTAATGCTTCACAGAGTCGTGGTTGAACGATGAAACTATTGACATAGCATCTGGCTGGTGGTACGCTGTACCGGCAGGATAGAACAGCAGCATCTGGTAAGACAAGGGACTATGTGTTTTTGTAAATAACAGCTGGTGCATGATATCTAAGGAAGTCTTGAGCTATTGCTCGCCTGAGGTAGAGTATCTCATGATAAGCTGGCACTAAGGCAGCATTGAATGAGCTGTATTCCGCCATAAGCTAACAAGAAAACGCTCACCCAGAGGTGGTGCTCCGAGTTGTCGGGGACTTTAATGCAGGGAAACTTAAATCAGTTTTAAGTTTCAGCATGTCACATGTGCAACCAGAGGAAAAACAATTATAGGTCACCTTTACTCCACACACAGAGATGCATACAAAGCTCTCCCTCACCCTCTATTTGGAAAATCTGACCATAATTCTTTCCTCCTGATTCTTGCTTACAATCAAACATGTAATCAGGAAGCATCAGTGACGAGATCAATAAAAAAGTGGTCAGATGAAGCAGATGCTAAGCTACTGCACTGTTTTGCTAACACAGACTGGAATATGTTCCAGGATTCCTCCGATGGCATTAAGGAGTACTGGCATCAGTCACTGGCTTCATCAATAAGTGCATCGATGAAATCGTCCCCAAAGTGGCCTTATGCATGCACATACATACCCCTACCAGAAGCCATGGATTACAGGCAACATCTGCACTGAACTAAAGTCTAGAGCAGCCACTTTCAAGGAGCGGGACTCTAACCTAGAAGCTTATAAGAAATCCAGCTATGCCCTCCAACGAACCATTAAACCATCAATATAGGTCTTAAATCGAATTGTACTACACCGGCTCTGACGCTCGTTGGATGTGACAGGGCTTGCATACCATTACAGACTACAAAGGGAAGCCCAGCCGAGAGCTGCCCAGTGACACGAGCCTACCAGATGAGGTAAACTACTTCATAATCACTTTGAGGCAAATAATACTGAAACATGCATGAGAGCACCAGCTATTCCCGAAGACTGTGCGATCACACTGTGCAGCTGATGTGAAGAAGACCTTTAAACAGGTCAACATTCACAAGGCCGCAGGGCCAGATGGATTACCAGGACATGTACTGCGAGCATGCTCTGACAAACTGGCAGGTGTCTTCACTGACATGTTTAACCTCTCCCTTTCTGAGTCTGTAATACCAACATGTTTCAAGCAGACCACCATAGTGCCTGTGCCCAAGAACACTAATGTAACCTGCCTAAATGTCTGCCGACCCGTAGCACTCACATCTGTAGCCATGAAGTGCTATGAAAGGCTGATCATGGCTCACATCAGCACCATTATCCCAGAAACCCTAGACCCACTCAATTTGCATACCGCCCAAACAGATCCACAGAATGCAATCTCTATTGCACTCCACACTGCCCTTTTCCACCGGGACAAAAGTAACACCTACGTGAGAATGCTATTCATTGACTACTGCTCAGCGTTCAACACCATAGTGCCCTCAAAGCTCATCAATAAGCTAAGGACCCTGGGACTAAACACCTCCCTCTGCAACTGGATCCTGAACTTCCTCACGGGCCGCCCCCAGGTGGTAAGAGTAGGTAACAACACATCCGCCATACTGACCCTCAACACATGGGCCCTTCAAGGGTGCGTGCTCAGTCCCCTCCTGCACTCACTGTTCACTCATGACTGCACGGCCAGGCACGACTCCAACACCATCATTAAGTTTGCCAATGACACAACAGTGGTAGGCCTGATCACCGACAATGACGAGACAGCCTATAGGCAGGAAGTCAGAGACCTGGCCTCAGATTCTCAAAAGGTTCTACAGCTGCACCATCAACCGCATCCTGACTGGTTGCATCACTGCCTGGAATGGCAACTGCTCGACCTCCGACTGCAAGGCACTACAGAGGGTAGTGCGAACAGCCCAGTACATCACTAGCAGGCGGTGTCAGAGGAAGACCCTAAAAATTGTCAAAGACACCAGCCTCCTAGTCATAGACTGTTCTCTCTGCTACAGCACGGCAAGTGGTACCTGTGCGCCAAGTCTATGTCCAAGACGCTTCTAAACAGCTTCTACCCCCAAGCCATAAGACTCCTGAACACCGAATCAATCAGCTACCCAGACGATTTGCATTGCCCCCCCCCCCCTCTTTTACGCCGCTACTCTCTGTTGTTATCATCTATGCATAGTCACTTTAATAACTCTACCTACATGTACATATTACCTCAACTAACCGGTGCCCCCGCACATTGACTCTGTACCGGTACCCACCTGTATTTTGTCTCGCTATTTTATTTTACTAATACACTAATTACTTGTTAATTATTTTTTTATTTTTTTTGTCCACATATTTTTACTGCATTGTTGGTTAGGGGCTCGTAAGTAAGCTTTTCACCTGTTGTATTCAGCGCATGTTACTAATACAATTTGTTTTGATTTGATTTGAAAACTACTAAGCCCAAAAACGATACAAGCAAAGCAAAATCTTCAGAATAGCTCTTCAGAATACCAATGCCTTCCTCACAGTAATACGAATAGCAAAAAACTGTAATAATACCAAGCAAGACTTGTCGTCACATCATATTCCTGTTGACTACTGGGTTTATAGATGACTTTCTCCCTCTGACCAGGGAAACTTTACTGACAATGATGTGGCGTGTGTCTATATGTGTGTGTACTATATGTGTGTGTGTATTAGGGTGTGTGTTGCCAGTGATGCGGCGTGCCTCTAGACAATGTGTGTGGAAGAAGGGCAAGATAAGACATGATCCGGGATAATAAAAGAGTGTCGTCCTGATATTACATTTTCACACCCTGAGAACAGAATTATTGATGGTTTTGCCCCCGCTGAAGAATCTACAACCTACCTGGGTTTTGCAGTGCCTTTGCTATAACTTACTGTCGTATTCATTTTCAGCATGGTATGTGTGACATGCGTGACAAATAAAAAGAAACAGATAAAAGACAAATATTTTATAAATTAGGTTTAAATGAACACCGGTAGGTAGCGAGGCAGTGGTTGTGTGTGTCTGGATATGTGCTGTGTGAATGAAGGATGATGGTGTTGAAGCTGATGTTGTTGTTGATAGTGTTGTTGGTTTTGGCTGGTGGTGGTGTTGTAGTGTATTGAGGTGATGTGTTGTTGCTGCTGTTGATTTTGCTGCTGATTTTAGTTGGTGGTTGTTTCGGCTGTTGGTGATTGGTGGTGCCCCGTACCTGTCAGCCAATTGAGGGGCATCCATTGCGGGTCTTTTTGACTTGGGTGTAGAGGGCCTCAATGTTGGGCTGGCCTGGACCACTGTCCTGGGGGTGCTGGGGCCCCTGAGGCCTTTGTTGGGGGCCCTGACAGCTGTGAATGGATGACCCACCCAAGATGCCTGTGTAGGGGTGTTCCTTGTTCTCGTGTTGGTCAATTTCTTCAACAGATGATCAGGTCTATATAATTATCAAAAATATATATTGGTAGTAGAAAGGAAACAGACACTTTATTTAAGTATTAAGATTCTGCTTTAGTAATACAATTTTAGGCAGAAGTTGGTACAGAGTACAGTATATGATAGCTCTCCCCAGGTTCTGAAAGGTGTCTAAGACATCCTGCAACTTATATAGCCTCCCCATTGACATTTCACAACAGATAAGTCGAAGCATCTTCTGCCAGGTAGCGGTTTCCATCAGGCCTGCGGTGGCCTTGTGTTCTCAGAAAACCAGGCGTATTCTTAGAACCGCAGGCAATCACAGTGGGACCCAGACAGGAGGAGTATGAGCGTAGGCAGTTTCCGCCTTCTGATAGTATCTGCAGGGCATTTCACTCAAAACAGGTTTTAACACACACACAGGGGTCTCCTGGGGGGAGACCTTACAGTTTAACATAAGACAATTTATGAAGCCTTGGTTGGACCCCTTCACTCGTTGGAGCTGAAGGTGCGGTTGAGGTTGGATCTCAGCGTACTCCTTCGCCACCGATGCCTGATGTTCACGGAACTCGCTAGTCTCCGCCTGGATCCTGGAGACAGGATGGAGTGTGGAAGGGGGTGTGTGGGAGGGAGATGGAGAAACAGAGGAAAAGGTCAACAGTCCTATAATTCAATATTTCATACTATTATTTAGGGAATAAAACTCATGAAAGCCATCGTGAGGATAACTGAAAAGGGGGATTGGTTTTGAAATAGTATATTTGAGGGGTTGGTATTGGCGGGTGGAAGCTGGGAAAGGTTAGGAAGCTTCAAGCTGAGGCTTCTAGGGTTGTGTTCTAAATGATACCTCATTCCTTATATGGTGCACAACTTTTGACCAGTGACCTACAGTATGGGGCCTGTTCAAAAGTAATACACCATCTTATTGGGGCACTACAGTATACTAAAATGAACTAATAGTATTTGGAATATGCTCATCTTTTATTTGGCCATTCCTTATATCTCTATCCTGTTTTTCTTTGACGCAGAAATATAGAAGATAAGTCCAATGGTGGACACCATGCAGAGATATCCAGATGTGTGGCCAGTGGAATGCTGGGATTAAAAATAATCATAGTATTCTAATTTGTAGAGCGCATTTCCCACATTTTCCCAAATGTAAACATATTCCCAATATAGTTTAGGGTGTCGAATCAAAAATGCATCTTTTGACCAATTGGTAAAATAATATTTTAATTATGTAAATAATCCTCTAAGAAAACCAATGGTCCATACTTCATGTCTCTATCATAATCGGTTCAAAACTAATTTGAGTATGTTTGTTGAGCTTTCAACACTGAAACATTCTTGGTGATGGTTGATTGCTTAATTTTTGCAAATCTTATAACATTTTTGTTTGAAAGAATCTGCATTGTCTCTTCCTACAGAAAATCTCTGAGAATTTGGTGACAAGGTGCTAACTCTGCTTGCTGATTGCTCCCGGGGAGACTGGTGTTAACTGTGTGCAGGGGCTGCGTTAGATGTGGCAGGGAGCCCCACGCTCTGACTAAGGGGAGCAGAAAAGGGACCCGCCTCGGACCTGGCAGGGAGCGTCAGTGACTGGGCACGTCATTCCGAACAGACAAAATAGGGTGAGACTAATTTTATTTTAATAAAACATCATAGAAAATACTGTTCTGGGAACAAGCTGTGGACATTTGGTATTTTTTTGGAGCAAAAGACACGCCTAGTTAGAAAATGTATTGTAGCAGAGTTATTTCTGAATAGGGGGAGTCCCAGAATCTTTAATTACGAAATATTATAGTAAAACAGAGATATTTTTAATTAATGAAGTATTTTAATTAAAGAAGTATGAATTTGTCAATGTACTGGTAAAACAGTTGGTTACAATTGGAAAACCGGCTATAGGTTTAAACGCTAAATCTAAATTTGCATAGGAATTACCATCTGGGTACAACATTTTAATTTACATAGAGCAATTCAAAAATATTTCGATGGATAAGAAATGACTCATTTTAAATTATAAGAAAGGAAGACATTGCTAACCAAATAGGGTTTGTTTTGTGTGTTGTTTTTGTTTCCTGAGTGTGTGTATTGACGAGAGTGTGTTTGTTTTTGTTTCACGAGAGATTCATATTATGGAGAGACGATGCACCATATTTTGGTAATATGTGTTGTCAACAACAGTTCTATTTGAAGTGTGAGACTATTATAAGACTTTGGTCTCAAATACAGTATTCTCCAGTAGTAATTTGTCTAAGCTTCAGTATTGGTTATAATTCAAGGTATCAGTTGCTGTGCCCACTTTTAAAGGTACAAATACCATAATTACTCTCCGGGGAAGTGGGTATCACTACCTTGGAAATTGTTAAAATTGATATATATTAAAACCGTAAGTGAGGAAATCTAAACTCTGGACACCATTGAAAGAGGCGTAGAAATAGCCATAATTTAAGAGGTAAACTATAGCAAAGCCGTAGAGTCACAAAAAGAAGCGCAAGCGCATTCTACTAATTCGGCTCAAATAAGGAAAAAAAATTGAATGGATAAAATTGGGCAGTCCTTCCCTGCTGATGCTGTTGTGAATTGACACAATGACATGAAAGAAAACAATCAAAAGCTCAATACATCAGCGGTTTGATGTTAGCATTCTATCAACAGAAATGTAAAACCTATAAAATCAAGATTAGTAGATGTACTCTGCAAAACCGCACTAACCGTACTATTTGTGAGTAAATTGAGTAGTGTATAGTGTAGTATACTTATTGGTGTTAATGCAACCGCTCTGTCAGATTTCAAAAAAGCTTTACCGAAAAAGCACATCATGCAATAATCTGAGTACAGCGCTCAGGCAACAAAACAGCCAAACAGATATCCGCCATGTTATGTAGTCAACAGAAGTCAGAAATAGCATTATAAATATTCACTTGCCTTTGTTGATCTTCATCAGAATGCACTCCCAGGAATCCCAGTTCCACAATGAATGGTTGATTTGTTCGATAAAGGCCATCATTTATGTCCAAATACCTCCTTTTTGTTCGCGCGTTTAGTACACAATCCAAACTCACAATGTGCAGGCAAATCCAAGCGAAAGTTCAGACGAAAAGTTATATTACAGTATGTAGATACATGTCAAATGAAGTATAGAATCAATCTTTAGGATGTTTTTATCATAAATCTTCAATAATGTTTAAACCGGAGAATTCCTTTGTCTGTAGAATTGCAATGGAACGCAAGCTACCTCTCACGTGAACGTGCATGACCAGCTCATGGCACTCTGCCAGAGCCCTGACTCATTCAGCTCCCATTCCCCCCTCCTTCACAGTAGAAGCATTAAACAAGGTTCTAAAGACTGTTGGCATCTAGTGGAAGCCTTAGGGAAGCCTTAGGAATTGCAATATGACCCTATAGACACTGTATATTCGATAGGCAATGAGTTGAAAAACTACAAACCTCACTTCCTGGATGGATTTTTTCTCAGGTTTTTGCCTGCCAAATGAGTTCTGTTATACTCACAGACATCATTCAAACAGTTTTAGAAACTTCAGAGTGTTTTCTATCCAAATCACTGGGGCTAAGCTGCCTGCCATCCAGGACCTCTAAACCAGGCGGTGTCAGTGGAAGGCCCTAAGAATTGTTGAAGACCCCAGCCACCCCAGTCATAGACTGTTCTCTCTACTCAACCGTGCCCTAATTGATTTAGACGTAAGAATATTTGAAGATACAGTGCCTTGCGAAAGTATTCGGCCCCCTTGAACTTTGCAACCTTTTGCCACATTTCAGGCTTCAAACATAAAGATATAAAACTGTATTTTTTTGTGAAGAATCAACAACAAGTGGGACACAATCATGAAGTGGAACGACATTTATTGGATATTTCAAACTTTTTTAACAAATCAAAAACTGAAAAATTGGGCATGCAAAAATATTCAGCCCCTTTACTTTCAGTGCAGCAAACTCTCTCCAGAAGTTCAGTGAGGATCTCTGAATGATCCAATGTTGACCTAAATGACTAATGATGATAAATACAATCCACCTGTGTGTAATCAAGTCTCCGTATAAATGCACCTGCACTGTGATAGTCTTAGAGGTCCGTTAAAAGCGCAGAGAGCATCATGAAGAACAAGGAACACACCAGGCAGGTCCGAGATACTGTTGTGAAGAAGTTTAAAGCCGGATTTGGATACAAAAAGATTTCCCAAGCTTTAAACATCCCAAGGAGCACTGTGCAAGCGATAATATTGAAATGGAAGGAGTATCAGACCACTGCAAATCTACCAAGACCTGGCCGTCCCTCTAAACTTTCAGCTCATGCAAGGAGAAGACTGATCAGAGATGCAGCCAAGAGGCCCATGATCACTCTGGATGAACTGCAGAGATCTACAGCTGAGGTGGGAGACTCTGTCCATAGGACAACAATCAGTCGTATATTGCACAAATCTGGCCTTTATGGAAGAGTGGCAAGAAGAAAGCCATTTCTTAAAGATATCCATAAAAAGTGTTGTTTAAAGTTTGCCACAAGCCACCTGGGAGACACACCAAACATGTGGAAGAAGGTGCTCTGGTCAGATGAAACCAAAATTGAACTTTTTGGCAACAATGCAAACCGTTATGTTTGGCGTAAAAGCAACACAGCCCATAACCCTGAACACACCATCCCCACTGTCAAACATGGTGGTGGCAGCATCATGGTTTGGGCCTGCTTTTCTTCAGCAGGGACAGGGAAGATGGTTAAAATTGATGGGAAGATGGATGGAGCCAAATACAGGACCATTCTGGAAGAAAACCTGATGGAGTCTGCAAAAGACCTGAGACTGGGACGGAGATTTGTCTTCCAACAAGACAATGATCCAAAACATAAAGCAAAATCTACAATGGAATGGTTCAAAAATAAACATATCCAGGTGTTAGAATGGCCAAGTCAAAGTCCAGACCTGAATCCAATCGAGAATCTGTGGAAAGAACTGAAAACTGCTGTTCACAAATGCTCTCCATCCAACCTCACTGAGCTCGAGCTGTTTTGCAAGGAGGAATGGGAAAACGCAGAGGACTAAAGGTCAAGAGGGAATAAACAATCAATGGAAATAGCTGTTTTTCTGTAATGGGGAACTGAAGATGAATGGTCGGGGATACAGGATGAATTTCAGTCCGGGACTCATAGCTAGATGTGGCAAGTTCTCATTGGTCCGAATTGTCTACACATTGAGCCTTGGTATTTGGCCATTGGCCCAATTTTACTGCAAGGAATTCTAATTGATCAACCACAGGATAGGCTTGGGTGCAAACTACATCCTGTTTCTTTGTTCAGTGGAGAAAACATTGAGGACAGGGAATAATAAACATCTACCATCTACTTTCCAGCATAACAACTCTTATTTGTTCTCTTTGAATAAATATATCTTTCTCCCCCTGATTTGCTTTGGGGTCTGTGTGAATAACATCAACTGCTAACAGGCTTATCCAAAATAGTTTATTTGGGGAATCAGGTTGATTGAGGAGCTCTGCACACTGTGAACATTATAGTAATTTAGACTAAGAATGTATAGAGTGCATTTGGGGCGGCAGGTAGCCTAGTGGGTAGAGCGTTGAACTACTAACCAAAAGGTTGCAAGGTCAAATCCCCTTGCTGACAAGGTAAAAAATCTGTCATTGTACCCCTGAACAAGGCAGTGTTCCTAGGCTGTCATTGAAAATAAGAATTTGTTCTTAACTGACTTGCCTAGTTAAATAAATACATTGAGATACCAATCTGTCATTGCCACAAGTAATGAGAATAGTTCATGCTGGGAATAAAGATGTTTGTTCATGTGCATTCTGTCTGTGTGCAAAGTTGATGTTCCTGAACTTCAGTGATGGTCTTCAATGCTCTGTCCTTCAAAATGTGGGTTTGATAGTAGGGGTTTTGTTTTACCATGTTATCAGAATTCTAATGTTAAAGCGCATCAATACAAATGACTTTCTGGATGATACAGTACAATTGTCTTGAGCATGTTTTAGTATGTTAGTAACTATGTAAGTGGACTAGCAGTAGTAACTAATATGTTATGAGTTATAGAATGATTCATTGTGCAAAGTATATTTGTAGCCAGAGGCTAAGTACATACAGAGTGTTTGCATAAGAGTGTGCCAAATGATAGGTGGCCATTGCTGTACATTCAGACCCCAGGGTGAGGTTAACTTTACCATTGTAGTGGAACATCTGAAAAAGCTTAGCAGTGATCTCGCAAAAGAACACTAACCAGACAACCATTGGAATCCGTTTGGATGGGTTCAGTCATTTTTTTGTGTTATGGGAGCTACAAAATGTAATTGGTTGATTTATGGCTTAGTTATCTTTTTTACAGTAATGCTTATTATAACTTGGGTTAGGAAATTTTGCAGAAAAAAACGTTGAGAATATTCTTGCCATGCCATTGCTGACCCCTGAAGGCGACGCCCCAGAACCCTACTTACCTGATTTATTTCCTATGTCTGAATACATGCTTGATGAAGACGATAATAATCTATAACACCAAGGTAAAAACATTTAGTTAATGGTGGAGCATTTCCATAGGCCATGCACACGGCGAGGTGAATGTGAATGATGCTCCCAAGGTAGAGCTAAGGGCTCTCCTGTAATGGTGGCTATGTGTCAATATGGACAGTATCAACGAACCGATTGCCTTGTGTGTGGTGATAAAGTATGTACTGATGTTTAAATTCAAATTCATTGTCTTTGTGTGACTTAGTCATAAGGCTGGGTGTATAGCTAAGATCTGTTTACTATCATGCGTTTACTATCTGCAGGAAGTCACCCGTATGCAACCTTGTAGGAAGAAGCACGTTCTTAATCTGCACAGACAAACCAATCGCCTTTTACACTATGTTCCGCCCCTGTTTCCACATCTGCTAAACTGCACAGTAGACAAAAGAGGTTGTACTTTTTCTATAAAAGTAGAGACCTGACTATGCTTGTTAAGCTTTCAACTCTGAACCATTCTTGGTGATGGTTGATTGTTTATTTTTTTGCAAATCTTTTAAAATTGTTGTTTGAAAGAATCTGCATTCTCTCTTCCTATAGAATTTATCTGGCAGCATACGCTGTTCATATTAATGCGAAGGTCCTGTTCTTTTTTGGAGACTTATCACAAAAACAAGTGTATCTCTGTGAAATGTCAACAAAGCACTGAGCATACACCACACGTTTTATTTTCAAAGCCTTTTACATTTAATTCAGCTTGTGTAACGGTCATGGAAACAACTTTGGAAACACGTACACAAAATGTAAAATCCTCAAAGGTTTCGGCAATAAAGCTGCACTGCTCTGTCACCAGAGCTCGGTTTTAATTATCAGATGGATTCGGTTACGAAATGCAACTTTTTGAATATAATGTTAATGATTATGTTAGATAAAGACCCCACTGAACAATTCAGAACGTGAATAATCATATCTATCTTGGTAAAATACATTTTATTACATAAGGTAGTGAAATGTCATCCTTAAAGAGTGTTTTTACCCACTGAGCAGAGTGGGTGGACACCCTTTATTGTCCACTACTTCTGACCAGGGCTCATAGAGCTCTAAATAGGGAATAGGGAACCATTTGGGTCACAGATGTAGAGTGGCCATCCAGCCCATGGTTGGCTGGGGATCTTCCCGAGAAGAGTATATAGATCACTCTTCAGACTCATACTAACCAGAGAGAATACAGGCCCTCTTTGATCTCTCATCTCTCCTCCAACTCCTCTTCCCCTCGACCGTTATCCTCTTCCCCTGCCTCCCCTGCCCCCACACAAGCTCCCTGGGACCTCTTCCCTCATTCCTTCCACACAACAGGGCCTTTCCTTCCTCATATGGTGAGCCAGGCTGCTATGAATGCCTGTCTCTATTTCCAGAGAAAACAAGGCACAGGCGTAAGCGTGGGAGAGAGGGGAGAAAGGAGATCTGGAGCTGTGGGAATGGGGAACTGGGAGAGGGGTAACAGGGGAGCGGTAGTGAGGACAGAGGGATTAACCCCTGCTGGGTGACCCTGGTTAGTGGCTCCAGATGG